>NC_069499.1:769381064-769681064 GCF_027579735.1 Bombina bombina
ATTAAGCAATGGTGCATACAATGAATAAATTGGCACTGTACAACTGAGAAAGACAAAAAAAGCAGAGAAGATGAGAAAATAATACAATGTATGAAGCAAAACCCCAGGAATCATATCTGTGATACATTTCTGTTTGAAGAGAATCAGTAAACTAATAGCAAACAGGAGTTGAGCTGCATGCAAGTAAAAAAATGTATTGCATTCTGTGGTGATTAAAGGAACAGCAGCCATTTTTTTTAAAATCTAAAATCCATGTTTATTCATTCAGTGATGGACATCTGACATCTAGTAAATTGCTTATTACCATGACAGTGATTGGATTAATTTGATGTGTTTTTGTGAAAATTAATTTGTTACTCTTTATTTATGGAAAAATAAAAACAAGGCTGTACGTTATTCCTATTTTTTACATTAAAAAAACCTAAAAAAATAAATAAATATTGAGTTTAAATAGTTACGTGTTCTTTTTTCATAACCTTATTTATAGCAGTGAAAAATATAACAGTGAAGAGTGCAGCGTTTGTTCTCTTTCTCTGTTCTATCCCACATTTCTATCTACTTTAAGACCTCAAAGGGACATGACACCTAAAATAATTTTTTCATAATCAATATAGAGCATACAATTTGAAACAACTTTCTGATTTACGTCTTTTATCAATTTTGATTAATTCTCTTGATGTCTTTTTTGAAGGAACAGCAATACTCTATTGGGAACTAGCAAAACACATTGGGTGAGCCAATGACAAAAGGCATATATGTGCAGCCACCAATCAGCAGCAAGCTCCCAGTAGTGCGTTACTGCTTCTGAGACTATATAGGTATGCTGTCCAACAAAGGATACTGAAAGAATGAAGCAAAATAAATAGAAGTAAGTTGTTTCAAATTGCATGCTGTAACTGAATCATGAAATAAACATCTGGAGTTTCAGATCCCTTTAAAGCAGGGGTTTTCAAATCTGTCCGCAGGCCTCCCTAACAGGCCAGAAGAAAATGTTTTGTACTGTTATTAACATATATAATTTATACTGATGTACATTTACAAAAAACAAGCCTGAAAGAGTTTCTTAAAATATATGTTTGAAACTGAATTCCAAAAGAACAATCGGCTAGATTACAAGCTGTGGGGTGCTAACGAGCAGTTTTCCCTCATTGCTCACTTACATGCAGCGCTGGTATTACGAGTTTTCAGAAACCCGACGTTAAAAGACAAGAAGTGAGTGTTGAGCAAAATTTTGCTCATTACCGCACTCCAATACCAGCGCTGCTTAAAGGGACACTGTAGCCAAATTTTTTCTTTTGTGATTCAGATAGAGCATGCAATTTTAAGCAACTTTCTATTTTACTCCTATTATTAATGTTTCTTCATTCTCTTGATATCTTTATTTGAAAAAAAGGCATCTAAGCTTTTTTCTTGGATCAGAACTCTGGTCAGCCGTTTTTGATTGGTGGATGAATTTATCCACCAATCAGCAAGGACAACCTAGGTTGTTCACCAAAAATGGGTCGGCATTTAAGCTTACATTCTTGCATTTCAAATAAAGATACCAAGAGAATTATGAAAATTTGATAATAGGAGTAAATTAGAAAGTTGCTTAAAATGTCATGCTCCATCTGAATCACGAAAGAAAAAATTTGGGTTCAGTGTCCCTTTAAGTCAGTGGTGAGCTGGGGTAACGTGCATGTGCACAATTTCCCCATAGGAATCAACGGGGAGAGCCGGCTGAAAAAAAGTCTAACACCTGCAAAAAAGCAGCGTAAAACTCACTAACGCAGCCCCATTAATTCCTATGGGGAAATAAAAGTTATGTCTACACCTAACACCCTAACATTAACCCCGAGTCTAAACACACCTACATTATATTATTAACCCCTAATCTGCCACTCCGGACACCGCCGCCACCTACATTATAGTTATGAACCCCTAATCTGCTGCCCCCAACATCCCTGACACCTACATACTATTTATTAACCCCTAATCTGCCGACCCCAACGTCGCTGCCACTGTATTAAAGTTATTTACCCCTAAACCTATGTCTAACCCTAAACCTAACACCCACTAACTTAAATATAATTTAAATAAATCTAAATAAATATTTCTATCATTAACTACATTATTCCTATTTAAAACTAAATACTTACCTATAAAATAAACCCTAAGCTAGCTAAAATATAACTAATAGTTACAATGCAGCTATCTTAGTATTTATTTTTATTTTACAGTCAAGTTTATATTTATTTTAACTAGGTAGAATAGTTACTAGTTATTAACTATTTAATAATTACCTAGCTAAAATAAAGACACATTTACCTGTAAAATAAAACCTAACCTAAGTTACACTAACACCTAACACTACAATATAATTAAATAAATTAATTAAATTAAATACAATTACCTAAATTAAATTAGCTAAAGTAGAAAAAAACCCACTAAATTACAGAAAATAAAAAACAAATTACAGATATTTAAACTAATTACACCTAATCTAATAGCCCTATTAAAATAAAAAAGCCCCCCAAAATAAAAAAAACCCTAGCCTAAACTAAACTACCAATAGCCCTTAAAATGGCCTTTTGCGGGGCATTGCCCCAAAGTAATTAGCTCTTTTACCTGTAAAAAAAATATAAACAACCCCCTAACAGTAAAACCCACCACCCACACAACCAACCCCCCAAATAAAATACTATCTCAAAAAAACCTAAGCTCCCCATTGCCCTGAAAAGGGCATTTGGATGGGCATTGCCCTTAAAGGGCAGTTAGCTCTTTTGCCGCCCAAACCCTAACCTAAATTAAAACCCACCCAATACACCCTTAAAAAAAACTAACACTAACCCCCTGAAGATCGACTTACCCGGAGACATGTTCAAGCCAGGCCGAAGTCCTCAATGAAGCCGGGAGAAGTCTTCATCCAAGCCGGGCGAAGTGGTCCTCCAGACGGGCAGATCTTCAAGACATCCAACGCGGAGCATCCTCTTCATCCGACAACTAAAGCTGAATGAAGGTACCTTTAAGTGACATCATCCAAGATGGTGTCCCTTAGAATTCTATCAGCCAATCGGAATTAAGGTAGAAAAAAAAATCCTATCCAATCCAATCAGCCAATAGGATTGAGCTTGCATTCTATTAGCTGATTGGAACAGCCAATAGAATGTAAGCTCAATCCTATTGGTTGATTGGATCAGCCAATAGGATTTTTTCTACCTTAATTCTGATTGGCTGATAGAATTCTATAAAAGGGCCTTTTAAGGGCTATTTGCAGTTTAGTAATTGTAATGCAGGAGCAGTATGTAGGGAATTAGTGTCTAGTTCCACTCAGTCTCACAAGTAACGGGGTTAGAAATAAGATAACCCCTATTCAGTTCATTGACTGAGGCCCCAAAAGGGAAAAAGCAGATTGGTAGTGAAGCAATATTCACTGTATAATATAGTTATGAGAGCACAATTAGTCACCTTCTTATAATGAAATAGTTGATTCACAGAAGTTAGTATGCAGATATGATACAGTTGGTAAGTTGTGCACAAACATATAGCTGGTATAAAACGGTTGTTTTATCAAACAATTACCTTCTATTTGAGAGATTACGGTAAACACAGGTAAGTATCTTGAATAACATTACAACAGTTCAGGTAGGAGATATGACAAGTTTTACCTTGGTCTTTATGCTTGGTACCTGCAGATGAATAGCGCAGTCTGATTTTCCTAATCACCACTGTGAAGAGGGAGAGGTGTACCTCTGCAGGGAAGCTTGTGAGAGTGCAGCTGACAGGCTGCAGCGCAGGAGGCACGAAGGACGCTTGTGAGATGGTGACACAGCAGGACTGTGGTAGCTTCAGTAGAGGCCGCTGGAGGTTTGCACCGGAAGGGGATGCGTAGTTAGAGGTGAGCTAAATCGGCTCTTTTAGTTCTGAGAGTGAAACTGTAATACTTTACAAACAAGGCAAAAGGTAAATAAGCAGCAGATAGGAGTAAAGATGCCAAACGCAGGTTAGTAACGTAGTACCAATAAAAGCACAAAACAGCAAAAAGTAATCCTTAATACTTATTGTAATCCAGGCTTAAGTGGAGAGTAGGGAAGATCCAGAAATCCTACCTACAAACAATCCTAAGCAAGGTGTGGTAGGAAGGAGGAGCCTTATATAGGCAGGTAACTTAAAGGTACAGGCCATAACCATGACAGTAATGGTAGTTTTGTTTTTAAAGGTAAAATTAAAAATGTTTTTTTTACTTTCACAGGTAAGTTTTTATTTTTTTAAAGATAGTTAGTTTTTTTTGGTAAAGGTAGGGTTAATCTATTTTGGATTAATTTAGGGGGTGCTATATTAGGGGATTTAGATGTTAGATGTTAGTTAGTTATTTTGCGTTGGGGAGCTGGCGGTTTAGGGGTTAATAGTATAGTGGTTTACTTTGCGTTGGGAACTGGCAGTTTAGGGGTTAATAGTGTAGTGCTTTACTTTGCATTTGGGGGCTGGCAATTTAGGGGTTAATAGTGTAGCGGAGACTTTGCAGTGGGCTATGTGGCACTTTAGGGGTTATTAGAGTAGGGGCATATGGCAATTGGGTTAGTGCACGAGTAGGGTGCTAGGTTTTTCCACACTTTTTAAGGAAAAAGTTATTGCACGTGCGATAGTGTTAGTTTTTGTACTCGCCAGGTTAGCACTGGATTGATAACTTTTTCTTTTAACTCGTAATACCAGCGCAACCCGAGGAGCACAAAAGGTATACTTCTAGTGCATTTAGCAATCTAATGAAACTTGTAATTTCGCTCCACTTGCAATCTAGCCCTTAATGCAATATTTGTTTTAAGAATTTTTATTAGATTGTGTTATAATGAGTGCAACTTTACTTTTAAATGTATTTTTGATGTTTTTTCCACTTTTTAGTTGAGTGTAACAGTTAAACAGAGATTTTAAGTCATGCTATCCTGACACACAGTAAATTCAATTGTGCTCCAGCGAAGCGTTTACTTTCAAATTATGCGCACCACTTCCGATGCGCACGAGACACGATATACCACTTTTTGCTTGCGCACAACAGTTAAAGGGCCACTCATAATCTAGCCCATAGTGGCCAGTCACTTGTTATGCTCTACTGAGGACATGGAATGTGTTGTAGCTCTCAAGAAAGACTGTAGCTATGTGTTTACCAACATTGTTGGATACCATTCATAGGTAAATTAAAGCAAACATAGCATGCTCTAAAGAAAAAAAAAATCACATTAATTTTAAAGGGACACTAAAGTAAAAATTAAACTTATTCAGATAGAGCATGGAATAAAAAAAATAACTTTCCAATTTGCATCCATTATTAGTTTGTGCTCAGTGTTTTTATTTCACACACTTTCTGAGGCTCCAGCTCCTACTGAGCATGTTTAAGAGTTCAGGGTGCACACATATGAGTCTGTAATTGGCTGATGTATGTCACGTGACATAGTAGGCAAGTAAATAGAAGCATTCTTTGAAATTTCTCAGAAAAAAGTCTGCTAATAATTCGAAATTCAGAGTAAGTGCTTTTGTATTCTCTTTTTATTGTGGGTTTGTGGATTATGCGATTCTACAGTATATTATGGTACTTCAACATAGAAAGATTGTGTAGAGAACAAAGTCCCAATGATCTAGAGGTCACTTTTTGTTTAAGATCCATAAGTTATAAGAGGTCTTTGGCAGGATTCTCGAATTACAAAGGATTTTCCTTAAAAGCTGTGTATCTCGCTAATGGGCACAACCTACATTTCAAGACACTTGAATACAGTAGGGTACTCAATAAAATAAGCATTTCAAAAGTGTATTGATTGTACTCAGTAAACATATCAATGGAATTAAGCATAAAATCTGTATTAATAGAAGGCATCTACATTTTTATTTAAAGTCTGCAGCTAATTCAAATTTACATGAAGTAGAGACCACGCTATTTTAGCAAACCTGCGAGAGGGAGGGTCAAATAGCGATGTCCCACGTTATTACACCCAGACAATCCCTTAACGACCAGGATATAGGATATACTCATATTATCATTTTTTTCTAAATGTAGCCACCAATCAGCAAGCGCTACCTAGAGTGCTGAACCAAAAATGGGCCAGCTCCTAAGCTTACATTCCTGATTTTTCAAATGAAGATACCAAGAGAATGAAGAAAATTTGATAATAGGAGTAAATTAGAAAGTTGCTTAAAATTGCATGCTCTATCGGAATCATGAAAGAAAAAAATTTGGGTTTCATGTTCCAAAAAAAAAAGTTGAATTTGTAGCAAAAAGGTTATAATTCAAAGGGTTCCTTATAATTTTAATTGTAAAATGAGTCTTGATGAGTGAGTTGAACAGAAATGTTCCATGGGCTTGTGTGAAGTTAATAGAATTCTCTAAGCGTGTTGTGTGTAGATCTCGTTGTTTTGTCTTGTCGAATAAAAGCTGGCAAGTTTGTTTTAAAAACGCAAAATGTGCTTCAGAAAATGTTACTATCAGTGCCGGGTTCCATTCCATTTCTTCATTCATCAATTCTTGGGGACTTCCATGAGGCTTCCAAAATTGGCAAAACTAAAGGGTTTTTTTTAGGGGGTGTCTTGGGTCTGTAAAAAATGCAAATTTTGTAACAAAATAACAGTTTTAAATACTTTTAAAAGATTTATGTGCAGGCATTCATTAAAAAAAAATGACATATTATACGACTGAAATCTTCTACAGGCATACTAGTATGAAATTACAGAGGGCAAATAATACATTTGACTTTTTTCCTATAGTTAATATTAGGTGACCTATTAAACTTTACCCTTCTGATTGGTAACTTTTTCACCAACTACTAGGCTATAGTGAAATGTTTCAGCCCTGTAATAATTTAAACAGTCTAAATGATGCCATGATGAAAATGTCTCTTGTACTGGCCCTGTAAAACTCTCCCTTACCCAATCAGACTATCCAAACTTAAAACTCTTTAAACACAATGTAAAAATCCATTACAGCACAAGGCCTATCCTAAAGCTTTTTAAGCCTGAATACTCTAACCTTTGCTTCTTCCAACCTTTTCTATTAAAACCATATTTTTTTCCTACAACACAGTGTCTTTAGACCCTTACTTTATTGTAAAAAAAACCTATTGCCTATAGATGGTAATGTCTCTTTTGAACATGGTTCCCATTATCCTCCTATTACTCTGATTCCTCAATTCATACCAGTTTTGGAATATAATGATAATGTCATCTATCTGCACTTCAGACAGGCCTGCACTTTGGGAAGGTTGAGCGTGGCACTTGCCCACGGGCCCCATGCTTTAGGGAGCCTCGTGTAATAAGGCCAACGCCTGCAAATCGGCCGGTTTCATTAGAGTGTGCAATAACTTGCAGCAGACTCCAGCAGCCAAGGGGGCATTGAGAAACCCGTGCAACTCCAGCTCAGCACTGGCTGCTGATTGAGATGGGGGCTTAGGGTAGACTTCTCTGTAGTTGAGGATCTGAATCAGGAGTTCCTGACCACTGGCATCAATGAGAAGGCAGAGATGCAAGATCTCAATGACTGCTTTTACACGTTCATAGAAAAAGTGTGGTAGCTGGAGCAGTAGAATGCGATTCTGGTCAGCTAGATCAACATGTTCAGATACAAGGAGCCAAGCCGGGCGGCAGACATGTGTCAGCAGAAGCTAAGCGAGTTGCAACAGCAGCTGGAAGTGCTGGGCAAGGAAAGGGACCGCTTTCCAGTTGGAGATGGACAACCTGGCTGAAGACCACCATTTCCTCAAGCAGAGTTGAGTAAAGTGGGCTAGGGATACACAAACTTATGAGGTTTGGCCCATCCTCAAATTCTTGTGATCATTTTATTGGACAATTCTTCTGTATTGTTCATAAAAAGAGTTTTCATACTGGATGTCACAGTCTACCCCCTGTGCCATGTGCTTGTAAATATTACTACTCTTATGTTGCAGGCATTATGCTAAAAATTATTATGTAGAATAAAATGATTGCAGAATATAATCTTAGCATATGCTTTATATGGAAAGTATAAAATTGCGGCATATTTGTTTCTTTTACGAATATTCATATGGGCTTTGCCTCAAGTATCTGGCTCATGGGTGTTCTGATTATTGGTAACTATATATATATATATATATATATATATATATATATATATCATAACCCCAAGCACGACTCATGTGGGTGTGGTCAGCCCATGCAGTGTATGGGAAGCTTATGTAGTTCTAACCCAGAGTTCCATTGGACAGCCTTTTGCCAAAGTTACATTTGTAAAAGTGTATATATACTGTAAGTATTAGTTGATTGTGATATGTTTAATTGCACCAACATTAATAACTTAAGATGCTGCATCATATAAGCTTTTAAGATAAGAAGACTTGTAGCATCCCCAGATATATTTAAACAGTGGTGTCCAGTGACCTTTATTGTGCTATAAACACCTGGTGGTGGTCAGTATTTGGTGTAGATAGGGAACGTACTGAGGTGTTCATTATGCTAAGGTAACTGTTATGACCAACTGATAGGCAGAATCATAACAAGAGCAGTGAGTACATTCTAGGATAATTTCCAATACCCCTTAATTACTTTTGGCTGTGTTTTTGTCTTATGGAGATGGTGTGTTCTCCTTACAATCTATCGCCATCGATGCTTTGGCAATAGATTGCAAGGTGATCACATAGATTGCACAATATTGCATTCTGTTTTTTTTGTAAAAGTTTCTGTACTTATTGAGGTTTTCTTTCCATACCTATGTTGTATTGACTTAGTGGGGACATATGTGGTTATTATGACAACACACTTGGTGTCTTTTTGCATTAGGTGGAGGCTATTAGACTTTTTTAAGCATGTTTGTTCACGTTTCTTGGTTTGTCTGTGGAAGAGGGAAACCCCAAAACATCCCATTGACAATAAACCATTTTTTGAAAATCCAGTGAGTGCGGACACTTTGATGCTTTTTCTATGTATATAATTGCACAGCACTCTGGTAACTGTACTTGGATATTTTGAGTGCTCACACCTGTGGACCTTTATATATGAACTGGGGTTCAGGCCCCCCCCCCCCTGACTTCAGGACTATGTAACCTGCTGGAGCGTTATGAATTAAAAAAACAAACAATTATTACAATTATAACTGGATAGCTTCCTGTGTTGAGTCTAATGCACTGTCAATAGGCAAACATTTAAAAAGTACATTAAATAACATTGCTGTAGTTAAAATCTTATTTTAAGTGTTTTCGGACAAAGGTAAATTTATTGTAACATAACTGAAAAACCTGTCTCAGCTGTAGGTGACCAAATAGTCCCTTGCACCAACAATAATTTGACTATCACTGTTCTAGAAACACCTCTCCTAATTTAAAGATCTTAACTTTTGACTGGGAATGCTATTGAGTTTAGTCTTGGTGCCTGGCAATCTGGCTCTGGGATGAGTATGAACAACCAATGGGCAGAATATGGGCAGAATAGGTGCACGGCTTTGCGATATGAAGTGGACACTGAGGGTTATTTATTTATCATTAGGTGAGTGTGGCCACATTTCTTCTAGAGAAGCTGGTACATATTTATGGGAAGAAGGTGCAGTGGGACAAAGCCCAGAAAGCAAGGCCCATCTGATATTGCAGAATGATTGGTAGCTTTGTTAAACACTGTTTTCGCAAGTTAAAATAACACAGAGTAAAATTGTGCCCCTTTTCTCAATAATGCAGCAATTAAATTAGCCAGGGGGCCTTTATGTCAGTATACAGACAGCTGCCCATTAGACCACAGTATTCAGTAAAGGGTTTCATTTAATTTACATTCAGGGCTCCTTGCTCTACATGTGTTTAGCTGCAAGTTATACTGAGCAGTTTAACTTGAATCATTTCAGGAACAAAAATGTAAGCAGAACCATATATTAAAAGGATGGTGGCAATTACACTGGTCTCTGCTAAATGCATGTGTTATGTTCAGTTACTACAATACAATATGCATTTATCATGATGTAACACAGAATTCCAAAAGGCCAAGCTGCAGAGAAACAGAAATATACACCAGCCATCCAACTCACATAGCTCTGATAGTATACATTGCATAGTGATCACTTTTTGTACTTTATCATTTCTGTCTTGTTTACCTTTCTGGTTTCTTCTACATTTTCACTGTCTTTGATTCTGTGTTTTAAATATATAGATAAAAAGAAAGAAAGAAAGAAAGAAAGAAAGAAAGAAAGAAAGAAAGAAAGAAAGAAAGAAAGAAAGATGATGGATGATAGATAGACAGACAGGCAGGGAGAGAAAGATAATTTGATAGAAAGATAAATAGATTGATAGAAATATATATATATAGAGATAGATAGAAAGATAGATAGATAGATAGATAGATAGATAGATAGATAGATAGATAGATAGATAATAGATGATAGATATATAGATGATAGATAGAACAATGATGATGGATGGATAGATTGATATAAATAGATAGATAGATAGATAGATAGATAGATAGATAGATAGAGAATGATAAATGACTGATAGATGATAGATAATCTACAGATAGATAGATAGATAGATAGATAATAGATAGATACTTGATAGATAGATAGATAGATAGATAGATAGATAGATAGATAGATAGATAGATAGATAGATAGATCGATAGATAGATAGATGGATAGATATATAGATAGTGAGAGAGATGATTGATAGATGATAGATAATCTACAGATGATAGATTGAAAGATAGATAGATAGATAGATGAATAGATAGATAGATAGATCAAGATAGAGAGATAGAGAGATAGATGATTGATAGATGATAGAGGATAGATGATAGATAATAGATGATAGAAGATGATAGAAGATGATAGATGATAGATAGATAGACAGACAGAAAGACAGACAGACATGGAAACCTATATAAAAATTTGTAATTTCGTGAAAAACATGGCGGACAGTTAAAACTAGCACACTTTGTTTCTCTGTCATCTGGTATGTAATGATATTTCAAAATGTTGTGCTGTTGCTTTGTACCATTTCCTATCAGCTGTTTCCGGCACTGTATCAGGCAAAAAGTGTCAGTAATAAACAGTATATAATAAAACCTTTCAGCATTGTGCATAATAAGATCACATTTACATTTGGAGCTGACAATGCGCTATACTTTTATGGCACTGTGGATCCATATGGATGGCTAAGCATTATCTTATTTCCCAGTGCAGCAAACAAGTAACTTTTGAATATATTTTAACAACTGAATAAAGCCTATGGTTGTTTCCTCTGCCTCTGAACGCCTGATTCCTCCTGGGTCTCATTATGATTCTGCTCACATTTTCCCTCACCTACAGTGGTGAACTTGCCATCCAGTAACCTTCAGAACGCTACTGGTTATTATGTGTCATAGGGCAGATTTATGATAAACTAACTTTGAAACAAAATAATGAATCCCTGACATTTGTTGGGTTTCTAGTAACATACCTGATAATTTTAAGCTATTTGTCTAAAGCCTATCACATTGCAGTCTGGCACTGGCAGGTTTGAATTTTGCATATAATTTACCTGGATTTTATAAATGTTATTTTTGTACAATAGCAGGAATCTACACTCGTTAGTTAATACATTATTTATCTTAAGCAATAAAAAGCACAAGCTCACAAATTTGCTGCAACTGTAGCAGAAGTCAGATGCTGTATTTGCATGTATTTGCCTGTATGGATTACAATGTATTTGCATTTTTTTTGTAGAATCAACAGATTATGAAGCATTGCACAGTGACACTGAATAACATTAGAGAGAAAGAAAAAAACAAAAAACACCATGAACCAGCAAAAAAAAATAAAATAAAAATTGTATTAATAAAGAAAGCTAATAAACATAACAATATCAAGGACAAATATTTACACTAACATACAAGGTAAAAGTGTAGAATGTGACTAAGAAATTTAAGCAGGCAGGGCAGGGTTAAAAAAATATGTCAAACTAGAATCTAAAAAAAAAATATATGTAAACTTTATTTAAAAAGTACAACTCATCTAGGAATAAAAAGGATATTGAAAATTATACATATAAATAACTGACCCATATATGATCTATTTGGCCTATTCATCAGTAATGTTTTACATTTATTTTTTATCTTCATTTTCAGTTTCCACCAATGAGTTGGATAACTTTAGGCCTATTTACTTCTTTTTTAGACATATGGAAACGTGTTATTATTGTGTGTTTGTGTGTTGCTTGACAAACAAATAACAAAGCTGAAATAATTTGTCCAACATACTCTCATGAACAAATACAACATTCATTCTTATTTTGTTATAAGATTATAAATGTATTAAATAGAATGACGAAGCAAACAAATGTGGTATTTATTAATTTCTTTCATTCTTTTAATAAACTAATTTTAAAACATATTTCAACTTCATTAAATGTTTCTCAAACAAATAATAAATAATGTTATTTTGCATGTTTATTCTTTATAGAATTTTGAAAGCCTATGATCGCTTAACAACATTGTGGGCTAGATTATGAGTGGTGCGCTGTTGCGCGCAAGCGATAAGAGGGTTATTGCTTCTCTGTGCACACATTGGAAGTAGCGTTTACTAGTAGAAAGTAAACTTGTTCACTTGAGCGTAATTCAATTTAATGCGTGTAAACTTCAGAGCTCTAGTTAACTGCTACGCAAGTCAAACAAGTTGCAGAAAACACATTAAAAATACATTTAAATGTACAGTTACACTCATAATAACACTGTATAAAAAAAATTATTTTAAAAAAATTGCATAAAAAGTTATTAAGTCTCAAAGATATGAGGTCTCAGGTGTTAACATAGAGATACATAAATATACAAGTCTAAATATGTATATGTATGTATGTATGTATATATATATATATATATATATATATAGGTTCTCGGACAGAATGCCGACTGACAGAATGCGGAAGCACATTTGTCCGTCAGACATATGTCAGAGCGACTATATTCCGAATGGACTTACATTCGGCCGAAGGCAGATATGCTCCAGAGAGATCTGTTCTATTCGGTGCCTTGGGCATCACAACCGCCTCTGGGAACCTGACCGTGGGTCCCACCCCCCACGACTTTAAAAGGTTTGCGGACAGAATACGTGAGTAGAATCGGACACAATTGGCAGTGGCTGGACTTTAATCCAATGGACATTTGTCTGTCGGATTATTATCCGTCGCACAAATACAAATGTCAGTCGGACAAATGTCCATCGGTTAACATCTTGGCCACGATATATATATATATATACACATATATATATGTTTATATGTGTTTACATATGAATTTATGTATTTATATGTGTATATATGTATTTACAGAAATTTATACAAACATAAACAGATCAATACTTACATTTCAGCGCAGCCATTACAAGTCTTGTCGGTATAGCTGTACCGCAAGCCTTTTAGCCTGTAACGCAACGTCAGTCCTGCACACGTAAAAATTACGTTTTTTCATGGGACTTCCATAGCGCAGTCATTACGAGTTTTGCGGTGAGGCTAAAAAGCTTGCTGTTACATAAAACGCATAACTAAACTGTCACAAAGTACACTAAATCGCAAGCCCCCACAATGAAATATACTAAATTAAACTATTAACCCCTAATCCTAACGCCCCCCTAACTTTATATTAAAATTACAATTTCCCTATCTTAAATTAAATTAAAACTTACCTGTCAAATTAAAAAACTAAGTTTAAACTAACAAAAACTAATATAACTATTAAACTAAAATTAAAGTAACTACCAATTAAATAAAACTAAAATACACATTAAAAAAATCCTAACAATACTCTAAAAATTACAAAGTATCTAATCACAAAAAATAAAAAATACTAAATTACAAAGAATAACAAACACTAAATTACAAAAAATAACGAAATAACGAAATTATGAAAAATAAAAAAGAATTACACCTAATCTACACCTAATCTAATAGCCCTATAAAAATAAAAAAGCGCACCCAAAATAAAAAAAACACAGCCTACATTAAGCTTCAAATAGTCCTCTTTTACCTGTAAAAAAAACCAAAGACCCGTCCAATAGTAAAACCCACCACCCAACCAACCCCCCAAAATAAAAAAACCTAACTCTAACAAAAAACTAAGCTACCCATTGCCCTGAAAAGGGTATTTGTATGGGCATTGCCTTTAAAAGGGCATTTAGCTCTTTTGCATTGACCGTAAAAGGGCATTTAGCTATTTTACGAAAAGCCCAAACCCTAAACTAAAAAAAAAAAACACCAAAAAGTTCAAAAAAATCCTAACACTAACCCCCGAAGATCCACTCACAGTTGCTGAAGTCCCGTTTGAAGGATCTTCATCCCGGCGGCTCCATCTTCATCCCGGCAGCTCCATCTTCATCCAGGTGGCAGGCGGCTCTATCTTCATCCAGGCGACATCTTCTATCTTCATCCTGGTAGCATCTTCTATCTTCATCCTGGTGGCGCGGAGTGTGTCCATCCTGAAGACATCCGGGCGGAGCATCCTCTTCATACGGTCGCTGCCGTATACTGAATCTTCAATGCAAGGGAATTGATTGAAAATAGCGTCCCTTGCATTCCCATTGGCTGATTTGAGTTTGCAAATTCAAATCAGCCAATCGGATGAAAGCTACTGAATTCCTATTGGCTGTTCAAATCAGCCAATCAGATGAGATCTACTGAAAGCCTATTGGCTGTTCAAATCAGCCAATAGGATGAGAGCTACTGGAATTCTATTGGCTGATTTAAACAGCCAATAGAATTTCAGAAACTCTCATACTATTGGCTGTTTTAAACAGTCAATAGGATTTCAGTAGCTCTCATCCGATTGGCTGATTTGAATTTGCAAAATCAAATCAACCAATAGGAATGCAAGGGATGCCATTTTGAATTGCGTCCCTTGCATTGAAGATTCAGTATACGGTGGCGACCGTATAAAGAGGATGCTCCGCACCGGATGTCTTCAGGATGGACCCACTCCGTGTTGCTGGGATGAAGATAGAAGATGCCGCCTGGATGAAGATGGAACCTCCGGGATGAAGATCCTTCAAGCGGGACTTCAGCAACTGTGAGTGGATCTTCGGGGGTTAGTGTTAGGATTTTTTAAACTTTTTGGGGTGTTTTTTTTTAGTTTAGGGTTTGGGCTTTTCTTAAAAGAGCTAAATGCCCTTTTAAGGGCACTGCAAAAGAGCTAAATGCCCTTTTAGGGGCAATGCCTATACAAATGCCCTTTTCAGGGCAATGGGTAGCTTAGGTTTTTTAGAAAGTTTTTTTTTATTTTGTGGGTTTGGGGGGGTGGGGTTTTTTAATTTTAGTGGGTCTTTGTAATTTTTTTTCAGGTAAAAGAGATGTTTAACTTAGGGCAATTCCCTACAAAAGGCCATTTTAAGGGCTATAGGTAGTTTATTCTAGATTAGGTTTTTTATTTTGGGGTGTGTTTTTTAAAAATGGGTATTAGATTAGGAATATTTTTATTATTTTTGATAATTTGTTTGTTATTTTGTGTAATGTATTTTTTTCGTTGTGGGGTGGGTTTTTATTTTTAGATTAGGGCTTGGGCATTTCATACCCTTTTAAGGGCAGGAAAAAGAGTTAAATGCCCTTTTAAGGGCAGGAAAAAGAGCTAAATGCCCTTTTAAAGGCCCTTTTAAAGGCAATGCCCATACAAATGCCCTTTTCAGGGCAATGGGTAGATTAGGTTTTACTTTATTTTATTTTGTGGGTTTGGGGGGTGGGGGTTTGTATGCTGTTAGGGGGTGTTTGTTTTATTTTGCAACAATGCCCTACAAAAAGCCCTTTTAAGGGCCCACAAAAGGCCCTTTTAGGGGCCCTGGGTAGTTTATTCTAGATTAGGCTTTTTTATTTTGGGGTGGGTTATGTTTTTTTTTTTAAAGGGTATTAGAATAGGAATAATTTTTATTTTTTTTAGATCATTTCATTTGCTATTTTTTGTAATGGTAGTTTTTTTTTATTTTTTAGTAATTTTAGTGTTTTTTATTTTTTGTAATGTTAGGTTTTAGTGTAAGGCAGCTTAGGTTTTAATTCACAGGTAAGTTTGTATTTATTTTAACTAGGTAGTTAGTAAATAGTTAATAACTATTTACTAACTAGTCTACCTAGTTAAAATAAATACAAACTTACCTGTGGAATAAAAATAAAACCTAAGCTCTACACATTTGGTGGGCATGTCCCAAATTAACAAATTATTGGTCGACGGTGTTTGAGACAATGACGGAGAAACTAAATATACAAATACCAAACACACCCGAAACCCTCCTCTTCTTGCACCTCCCCGAACAAATGGAGAGGCAGAAAAGGGCGCTTCTCCTGATTATGCTCACAGGAGCAAAGAGGCTCATTCCCAGATTGTGGAAGTCCTCAGAGACACCATCTATCTCAGAATGGCGAAATGCTGTGGAGGAGCTGCTCGTGCTAGAAAAACTGCATTACTCAATGTGCAACCAATTACCCTTCTATGACACAATGATGTCCATGTGGAAATAAAATAGTCAAATCAGTTTTGGCCTGTGAGCTCTGGATGTATTCCCTGCCTCCCCCCCCCCCCTTTTTTTTTTTTTTTTTTTCCCTCTCCCACCCCCTCCTTTTCTTACCTCCCATCTCTAGACTAGCTTTCTTTCTCTATCCGGTGAACATATTATAATGTTGATGAATACCTAACCTTACTTAAACGTTAATATATGGTTATTATGTTCAAATATTTATAATTTTTTGTTGAAAACTCAAGCTAAATATTGGCGGAGAGCCATGCGAACATGCTCAAGGACAAATGGTGTTAATGTTTGTTGGCAGAGGGAGATTTCAATCCGGCCTAGTCTGGGCCCTCCATGGACTCTTACTTTATTTTTATTTATTATTTTTTTTATAAAAACCAATTTGCATCCCTCGCCAAGGACAATACGAATACAAATTCTCCTTTCCCTTGATTGAATGCATGTAACTGTTGGGCTCTTTGTACTTGTAATATTTTTCTTTTCACTTAAATAAAGCTTGTTGAAAAAAAAATAAAAAAAAATATATGAAACGTATAATTCAAATAAAAAGACGCAATAAAATGTTATTGTTAAATCGCAAAAAATAAAAATAAAAAAAAAATAAAAAAAATAAAAAAAATATAACCTAAGCTAGCTACAATATAACTATTAAGTATGTATTTAGTTTTAAATAGGAATTATTTATTTAATAATTGTAAGTTAAATTTAGCTCTATTTTAATAATGTTAAAGTTAGGGGGTGTTAGGTTTAGGGTTAGGCTTAGGTTTAGGGTTACGGTTAGGGTTATGGTAACGTTAGGGTTAGGTTTAATGGTTAATATAGTTTAATTTAGGTTGTTGCGATGTGGGGGGCTGGTGGTTTAGAGGTTAATAAGTTTATTTAGTGGTAGTGATGTGGGAGGCCAGAGGTTTAGGGGTTAATAACTTTATTTAGTGGCAGCGATGTCGGAGAGTGGCAGAATAGGGGGTTAATAGATTTATTATAGTGTGGATGATGTTGTGGTGCAGGGGAATAGGGGTTAATAACTTTAGTATAGTGGCGGTGATATTAGGAGGGGACCGCTGCTCCATAACTTGTCTGCTTGCTCTAAGGCGGCGGACAGAAATCAACCCGATCAAATACGATCAGTTTGATTGACACACCCTGCTAGTGGCCGATTGGCCGCAAATCTGGAGGGGGCGGCATTGCACTAGCAGTTCACAAGAACTGCTGGTGCAATGATAAATGCCAACAGCATATGCTATTGATCGCATTTATCGATGTGCAGCAGACATGATACGCTATATCGGATCATGTCCGCTTGCACCATAGTAAATAGGCCCCTCTATCTATATATATTATTACTTGCGTTATAGCTGTTGCTCTCTTGTAGGCTTGTGCATTCCTTCAAATCAGTGCTTCTCAACTCCAGTCCTCCAGTACCCCTAACATGCCAGATTTTCATGATATCTGAACTAGAGCACAGGTGAAATAATCAGCTGATCAGTAACCATGGTTACTAACCTGCTCTCACCCATCAGCTGATTGTTTTACCTGTGCTCTAGTTCAGATATCATGAAAATCTGAACTGCTAGGAATACTTTAGGACTGGGGTTAGGGTTGCCACCTTGGCCATGTTTTTCTGGACACTTATGAATTATACATGCTACAGGGTGTGCAGGGAGAGGAACACAAATAGTGCTGTTCAGTGTCACAATTTGTATGCTGTCCAGGGTTGAAATTCATGTTCCTACCTGCACACCCTGTAGCATGTGTAACTCATAAGTGTCCAGGAAAACATGGCTGAAGTGGCAACCCTAACTCGAGTTGTGAAACATAGCTACAAATCACGGAGATTACAAGTCGCACGCTGACTGCAGCATGTGTGCGATATGTTTTTTCTTTAGTATTTAGTATTAAATACGCACTGCAGTCAACGCGCAACTTTTTAACGAGCCAATGTTATTGGTTGTATGATTTTACAAATGTTATGCACAATACAAAAAAATACATAACCTCTCAGTTCTTATATTTAAACAAAATAAATTGTGCAAAGTTGCAATGCATATGAAAAGTGGAGTGGTTAGGAAGTGTTATATAGATGATACTTGTACTGCACTGAGACACTGTGTGTGTGTGTGTGTGTATATATATATATACCAGCAACAAAGCACACTCTCAATTTTAAGGTTTTCAAACAAGGTGCCAGCGGAATAACGTGCAATTCAAATAGGCAGACACTCTCTGGATTTTTCAATTACAAACTCACTTTAGGGGGAATAAGTGCAGATGTGATGTTTTGGGTGAAATGCACTATTTGAATGGCCTAGCTGAGAAATAACACTAGGTAATCTACTAGGCCTTCTACTAAATTAATACATTAATATGAATTAGCCTAATTAAATGAATATATATATACAGTATATATATATACTGTATATATATATATATATATATATATATATATATATATATATATATATATATATATATCAAATAGGGGCAAGTTCATATTAATGTATTAATCCAGTAGAATGCCAGCAGAGTGATTACCTAGTGTTATTTTCTTAGCAAGGCTGGATGCAAAATGGGCTTCTTGACAAATCACATTTAATTTACGAGATTCAGCATCAGAGACCAGGGAAATATAAATCATGTGCACTTAGCAAACATCTATTTTGCATACATGCATGCACTCACAAATTACACACACATCTGTCACAGAGAACATAGGATATTGATGCAATAAATAATCTTTCTCTATTTCTTGAACAAAAATAAATAAATAAATAAATAAGGATGCATATGCCCTGATACCAGAAGTTGATGCTAGAACAAAGGGGTTTAAAATTTTAGGCAAATGATATAAATATTCTGTGTATAAAAAACAAGCCCATAAATTAAATTGTACGCAATTATATAGTGGCTTCTGTTTCTTTTGTTTTCCCCAATGTTAAACATAGAGCAGCCAGTGTGTTTCTCTGTTGTATCTATAAGATGTATCCATTTAAAGAAAGTGTTGTGCAAAATGTTGTAATAGGTGAAAGGTGAAATATGTTAGAATACACTTGAGACATCCCTTAAAGCCCTGTTTCTCAACCTGTGGTGATTGTACCCCTGGGGTAGCTGGAGCTTTGTTAAGGGGTACTCAGCTGTTTTTCATTATCTTTTTACCCTGATGCAGCTAAGGCACTGCTTTTCAAACCTGTCCTCAGATCTCCCTAACAGGCCAGATTTTGAGGATATTTGAACTAGAGCACAGGTGAAATAATCAGCTGATTAGTAAACATGGTCATTAACCTGCTCTCACCCACAGTAATCCTGAAAATCTGACCTATTAGGGAGGTCTGAGGACAGGTTTGAAAACCAGAGAGCTAAGGTAAACATTCAGTGTATCACAGAAACCTTGAGTGACTCACCTGTACTCAGTTAAGAATCTGGCTGGTTATAGACATGTCACGACTGAAATTGAGAAACACTGGTATAATGTGTCACAGGGAAAGGTCCAGGGAAAGTGTGAAAATGTGTCATGGAGACGTGCCAGATATAGGACTACAATGTATCACAAGGAGAATATGCCATGGTGAAATGTGCCAAGTAAAGTGTTCTATGCACAAGTAGGACACAGTGACATAAGTCTGAGATGCAGAAATGTGGTAATGTGAATATTAATTCCCTTATTGTGTTAGTTTGTTTAATGTGACATAATATTAAAAAATATATGTGTGGTGTGTGTTGTTTTCACTCTAAGTTGCCTTCTTTCTTATGTGTTGCCTAAATATTTACAAATATTTGCTACATATACATTCACTAAAACTGAATTTTAAACTAAATTCCTGAAAACAAAAAAATATATCTGATGCCAATTGGTCACATTGAGGGACACGTGCATTTTCCCCTGAATTATTTTACACTAAGCTGTGGGTACTTTGGGCACAAATGTATGTCTATAGGGGTACTTGCCACAAACAGGTTGAGAAACAATGTCTTACAGGGATATGACACTGTAACATTTTTATTGTTCCATCAAAGGGAATTCTTCATAATCTATTACATGGCTTTGTTTTGTGATAAAAAAAAATATATGTTATAGTGATGAATAAACCAACTTTTGTGTGGAGCAGTCTGTATAAGTCATTGAGCTGAAGACTCCTATGACTCATAGCTATGCATTGTTACTTTCAACTAAAGTTTATATAGCATTTACTTAAAGGGACAGTCAAGTCAGAATGGAATTTTCTCTTTTCAGATAGAGCATGATGTTAAATAACTTTCCAATCTACTTCTATTATAACACTTGCTTCATTATTTATGTATCGTTTGTTGAAAGAGCAGCAAGTCATTACTGGGAGCTAGCTGCTTTTTGGTGGCTGCACATATATGCCTCTTGTCATTGGTCCCCCTAATGTGTTTAGCTAGCTCCCAGTAGTGCCTTGCTGCTCTTTCAGTACTTGCTATAAATGTTCCTTTAACTCTATTATCGTACAGTCTGAAAGTTATATATATATATATATATATATACATATATCCTAAAATTTCAAGCCCTAAGCTACTAGCCAGCCCAAAATGTTGCTCGCCACTTTTGATCCCACCCACTAACCACCCATACCACACCCACTAACCCACCCCCCTTTTTGCATATGTTTAGCCAATATGAAACACCTTATTGTGTAGTAATTTTATAATATTGTTTGTTTTATACCATAAATTAAATAATGCTACATACAGTAATAAATTAACAAAAATAAGTGCATAGCAGTTATAAAACTTAACTAGGGTTCTGGGGAAAACAACAGCTGGACAGAAAAATGTTGTTGAACTGAGAGAAAGCAGAGAGTGTTGACATTAATGTGAGGTCATAGCAGACCTGGAAAAAATTGTTTTATAACTATAATCTCTTATCTATTATTCTCCACTTCCTCCTCTCTTAAATCTCTCTTTTTACCCCTTCTCTCTCAGGCCATATCTTCTCTTTACACTCTCTCTTCTCTCTCACATCTCTCCATTCGTTTTTTTTCTACACTCTTTCTTAATGCTATCTTTTTCTCCACTATCATTTTTACTCTCCAATCTCTCTCTGCCCCTGTTTACCTTCTCATAAGTAACAGTCTAAGCACTAATGGGGTCACGATAGCCCTAGAGGAATATCATATCCTTGCCCATTCATGGATATATAATATCCCTTTAGATAATAGAAACAGTCAGCTAGATTACAAGGTTTGCGTTGCGGCTTGTAACACTGAAAATATGGCATTTTCAGTGTTAAAACAGCACCGCCGCTATTACAAGTGTTGTCGGTATAGGTGTACCGCACACCTTTTAGCCTGTACCTCAATGCCAGTCCCACACACATAAAAATGACGTATTTTCATGGGATTTCATGGGATGAAGACTTCTTGCCGCATGGATGAGGACTTCGCCGGCTGGATGGATCCTTCAAGGGGGACTTCAACAACTGTAAGTGGATTGTCTGGGATTAGTGTTAGGTTTTTTTAAGGGTTTTTTTGGGGTGTTTTTTTTTTTTAGTCTAGGGTCTGGGCTGTAAAAGAGATAAATGCCATTTTAAGGGCAATGGCCATAAAAATGCCCTTTTCAGGGCAATGGTTAGCTTAGGTTATTTTAGCGTTAGGGTTTTTATTTGGGGCGGTTGGTTTGTGGGTAGGGTGAGTTTTACTGTTGGGGGTGTTTGTATTTTTTTTTACAGGTAAAAGAGCTGATATATTTGGGGAAATGCCCCACAAAAGGCCCTTTTAAGGGCCATTTGTAGTTTATTGTAGGCTAGGTTTTTTTTTATTTTGTGTGGGCTTTTTAATTTTTTAAGGGCTATTAGATTAGGTGTAATTCTTTTTTTATTTTTTAAGGGCCCTAGGTAGGTTGGGGGTTTGTATATTGTTAGGGGGCGTTTCTATTCTTTTTAAAGTAAAAGAGCTGGTAGTTTATTATAGAGAAGGGTTTTTTATTTTGGGGTGTTTTTTAAGGGTCTTAGAATAGGATTAATCTTAATTTTTTTTATAATTTTGTTTTTTTTTGGTAATGATAGGTTTTTTTTATTTTTTGTAATGGTAGTTTTTTTTTTTAAAGGGACAGTCAACACCATAATTTTTGTTGTTTAAAAAAGAAAGATAATCCCTTTATTACCCATTCCCCAGTTTTGCATATCCAACACAGTTATAATATTACACGTTTTACCTCTGTAATTATCTTGTATCTAAGCCTCTGCTGACTGCCCCCTTATTTCAGTTCTTTTGACAGACATGCAGTTTAGCCAATCAGTGCTCACTCCTAGGTCACTTTACGTGCATGAGCTCAATGTTATCTATATGAAACATGTGAACTAATGCCCTCCAGTGGTCAAAATGTATGCAGATTAGAGGCAGTCTTCAAGATCTAAGAAATTAGCAAAAAACCTCCTAGGTTTATCCTTCAACTAAGAATACCAAGAGAACAAAGCAAAATTGGTGATAAAAGTAAATTGGGAAGTTGTTTAAAATTGCATGCTCTATTTAAATCATGAAAGTTTTGTTTGGACTTGACTGTCCCTTTAATTTTGGTAATGTTAGGTTTTAGTGTAAGGTAGGTTAGGTTTTATTTGACAGGTAAGTTTGTATTTATTTTAACTAGGTAGTTAGTAAATAGTTAATAACTATTTACTAATTAGTCTACCTAGTTAAAATAAATACAAACTTACCTGTGAAATAAAAATAAAACCTAAGCTAGCTACAATGTATATATTAGATATATTGTAGCTAGCTTAGGTTTTATTTCACAGGTAAGTATTTAGTTTTAAATAGGAATTATTTAGTTAATAATTGTAAATTTAATTTAGATCTAATTTAATTATTTTAAAGTTAGGGGGTGTTAGGGTTAGGTTTAGGGTTAGGGGTTAATAGTTTAATTTAGCTTGTTGTGATGTGGGGGGCTGGCGTTTTAGGGGTTAATAGGTTTATTTAGTTAATAAGTGTAAATTTAATGTAGCTATATTTGTTTTATGTTAAAGTTAGGGGGGGTTAGGGTTAGGGTTACGTTAGGGTTAGGGGTTAATATAGTTAAATTTAGCTTGCTGTGATGTGGGGGGCTGGCAGTTTAGGGGTTAATAGGTTTATTTACTTAATACGTGTAAATTTAAAGTGAAATTAAATCCTAGCATTTTACAAACACTAGGATTTACTACTGAAACAAATAAAGGGCACTTTCATTCATGAAGTATAAGATACTTCATGTAGAAAGCTCCTTTATTTGATTCAATCGATCGTCGTCGCTCTTAGCTCCTACAGCAGAGCATGGCTAAAAAATGTTTTGGCTAAGAGGTGACGTTTTCACCTCTTAGCCAATAGCAGTACGGTAAATTCGGATCCCATGGGCGCCAAGCCAGATTTACCGCACGGCTATTGGCTAAGAGGTGAAAATGTCACCTCTTAGCCAACATTTTTTTTAGCCATGGGCTGCTGTAGCAGCTAAGAACAGCAATTGATTGAATCAAATAAAGGAGCTTTCTACATGAAGTATCTTATGCTTCATGAATGAAAGTGCCCTTTATTTGTTTCAATAGTAAATCCTAGCGTTTGTAAAATGCTAGGATTTACTTTCACTTTAATTTAGCTATATTTGTATTATGTTAAAGTTAGGGGGTGTTAGGGTTATGTTAGGGTTAGGGTTTAGGGGTTAATATAGTTTAATTTTGCTTGTTGCGATGTGGGGGACTGGCAGTTTAGGGGTTAATAGATGTAGTATAGTGGCGGCGATATCGGGAGCAGCAGATTAGGGGTTAATAATTTTATTTAGGTAGCTGTGGTATCAGGAGTGGCAGATTAGGGGTTAATAACTGTAGGTAGGTGTCAGTGATGTCAGGGGCAGCAGATTTGGGGTGTTGAGATGTAGGGTTTATGTTAGGGTGTTAGGTTTAAACTGTATTTTTATTTCCCCATAGACATCAATGGGGCTGCATTACATTACGGAACTTTTGTTTCCGCAGGTGTTAAGCTTTTTTTGCCGGCTCTCCCCATTGATGTCTATGGGGAAATTGTGCATGAGCACGTCTCAGCAGCGCTCTGATTGTGTGCAGTATGGAGTTCAACGCAACCATATCGCACGCAAAAGGTGTATGTTTGAGAACTTGTAATAGCAGCTCTATAGAAAATTAAATAACGTAACTTATGCTGCGTTCGTTAATTTCTCTATAGCACTCAAAACTCGTAATCTAGCTGAGTGTATTTTATTGAAAATACTGTATATGTTGTTGAATATATATTGCAATACAAATTAATAAATAAAATAAATAAATAAAAATAATCTTTTATTAAGACTCAAAAAAAACAAAAAAAACAACTATTTTTTTTCATTCATTCTTTTTACACTTCCTTGGTTTCCAGTGTGTTTTATAATTTGATTGTCTTTAAAGTTGAAGATTTTGATGTATTTGTTTGGGCCTTTGGCTGGGGTGTCTTTGCCTCCTCCTGGTGGCCGGGTGTTGTGTTTCCCAGCGGTGGGGAGTGAAGCTGTGGACTCTCCCTATCCGGAAGGAAAGGAATTTATCTGGTAAGCATAAATTATGTTTTATACCAGTTCCTCTCCTCCATTACTATCCCCTGAACATCCTTAGCATGTAAGCCTCAGGGGCATATTTATCAAGCCCTGTGTTTCCGGCGAGCCTAAAGACCACTGCTCCATAACTTGTCCGCCTGCTCTGAGGCGGCGGACAGAAATCAACTAGTGGCCGATTGGCTGCGAATCTGCAGGGGGTGGCAGCTGCGGATTTGCACCAGCAGTTTACAAGAACTGCTGGTGCAATGATAAATGCAGACAACGTATGCTGTCGGCATTTATAGATGTGCAGCGGACATGATCCGCTATATCGGATCATGACCGCTCGCATCATAGTAAATAGGCCCCTAAGAGTCCAGCTGTTTGTAGATCACCTTCTTAAGAGCTGACTACAACAGTGCAACTCTTGGCAGGGCCCTCTACCCGTTTAATCCCTATAAATGTTTTGTTGTACTCCGCAATCTGTTGGCGCTCTACAAATAACCGATAATAATAATAATAATAATAATTGCCATATCATACCATTAATCTCAGTAAGTACATGCTTCCCAATTTTAAATTCTTTTGGCAAGGCATTTCATTATCTGTGTGTGTTTATATATATGCATGTTAACCATACCTCATTGTAAGCACCTCAATGTTTTAAGAAATGGTCCACATTTTGCTGTTATCCTTATTTATTCCCCACTTCCTGATGCAATACCATAATTCTTACATTACACAAAAAGTGTATACACATTTTGCTACAAATGTGATTCCTATTATACTAATTCTAGTTTCCTTGGAATTTCAATTTCTCTATGGGGGACAGTTTTGATATATGAATATATTGGATCTCTACTTGGATCTATATTTATAAGAGGATTGTGACCCAGTTTGTATTGCTTGGATTATACCATTGTGTCTAGGACACTGGTAATACATTTTGGCATTAAATCTATGTAGAGCTGGCATTGAGCATTATAGATATATCATATATTATTATCTGTATTAATAGTTTATTCAAGCTAAATTCCCTTTCATTTTTAATTATTAAGAATATGTTACAAGTGAAAGTGCGATTTTAATGTACGCTATTTTAACCAGGTAAAGAGCATCACTAAACAAGCAATTAATTTAAAATGGCATCTGTTTACAAATGTTTATAGTTGTCTAAAGGGAAAGGGCAGAAAAAACAAAAATGCTATGACATAAAATCTATTTCTAGATTGTTTGAAATAGGAATACGACTATATTGGGGTCTGATTAAAGGGATATGAAACCCCAATTTTTTCTTTCATTATTCAGACAGAACATGCAATTTTAAACAACATTCTAATTTACTTCTATTATCAGTTTTTCTTTGTTCCATTGGTATCTTTTGTTTAAAAGCAAGGATGTATGCTTAAGAGCAGGGACATTTCTGGAGCACTATATAGCAGCAGTTTTGCAAGAATGTTATCCATTTGCAAGAGAACTAGATGGCAGCACTATTTCCTGCCATGTAGTGCTCTAGATCAGGGGTCAGCAACCTTG
Organism: Bombina bombina; assembly: GCF_027579735.1. Classification (NCBI taxonomy): domain Eukaryota; kingdom Metazoa; phylum Chordata; class Amphibia; order Anura; family Bombinatoridae; genus Bombina; species Bombina bombina. The sequence goes on from NC_069499.1 coordinate 769,407,544, forward strand.
GATCTCCAGTTGTTTAAGAACTACATTTCCCATAATGCTTAAAGGGACAGTCTAGTATAAATTAAACTTTCATTATTCAGATAGGACTTTATATTTTAATCAACTTTCCAATTTACTTTTATCATCAAATTTGCTTTTTTCTCTTGGTATTCTTAGTTGAAACTAAACCTAGACAGACTCATATGCTAATTTCTAAGCCTTTGAGGGCTGCCTCTTATCACAGGCTTTTTAAATCTCTTTTCAACACAAAGAGACAGAAAGTACATGTGGGCCATATAGATAGCACTGTGTTCAGGCACAGGGGGTTATTTAAGATTTAGCACAAAACAATGCTAAATTTAAGACAATAGATAATAAACAGTCACAGTCATGTGATCAGGGGGCTGGAAGAAGGTTCCTAGATACAAGGTAATCACAGAGGTAAAAAGTACATTAATATAACTGTGTTGGTTGTGCAAAACTGGGGAATGGGTAATAAAGGGATTATCCATCTTTTAAAACAATAATAGTTCTATGGTAGACTGTCCCTTTAAGTGTCTTTAAGCTGCAATATTATTTTTTAGCTCAATCTTGATAACACTGCATATTTTTTTTTATACTGTATATATATAATAGTTTTTTATTGAGGTTTTATACAACAGACAAAAAAAAACATTGATCGCCTTTTATCAGCAGAAAAAAGGAAAACAAAACAAAAATATATATAACAATAGTATAAAGGAAAATATACCAATTATTAGAGAATAAACAACCGATAGGCTAATGAGACCTCCTTTTTACAATATACTAGCATTAGGCTGACTAGTTAGGGGCCGAATTTAAAGGCCAGATGATCTAAGCATGCGAGACACAATTGATAGTCATATGGGCTGCTCTTTATGAGCTTCAAATACGAAATAAATGGGTGTGTAGTAAGAAGGGGAATGGGATTTCAAGATGTCCAATAACAATCAGCGGGTAAGCACCGCTTAAAATATACATTATTGAACTAGAATGTATTATAAGTAAATGACAAAAAAGGTAAGGGAGGTAGTGGAGAGAGGGGGGGAGGAGCCGCATGGCAAAGTATTATGAGGAGTGTGACTAGACCACTAGAGCAGTTATCAAAGGGGTTATTATAGGGCCAGATACCAGTGAGACCTATATAACATTTAGGGATCTTGAGATTTATAACCACATGTACTCATTGCCTGATATAATAGCTTAACCAGTGGATATATTATTAGCATATAATGGTAATGGTATGCAAAGATTACTCCAATCTAGCCCTTAGGATGAATGCATATAAAAAGTATATTACACAGCTGAAGTTTCTAAACTCTTAACATGATGGAGCACAAATGAACCTAATTACAATTGTCTAGGGGCTTCTGTGGCCAATCTTATAATATAGCAAAGAGCAAACCCTTGCAGGGGAGGGAGAAAAACTGAGTACATAGACCCTCTTGTTATGGACTAAAGTGTTGTCTCATGTATAGAAGGGGCCAATAGTAATACTGAGTTGTAATTTTTTGTGGGGACTCCAAAGAGGTGCTGCGGCGCCTGTAAGTGAAGTAACATGGCCATCTGGTGACTTTTACATATGTGTATGTACACTATCCATGTCTTATTTTGGCAGTACTTTATCTTTTCATAAAGAAGAGAAATACATGGCGTCATTGCACACGATAGCGGGGAGAGCTTCGCATTGTATCAGGGTTGCAGGGCAAAATATTACCAGTATTGGTATTTGAGCATTAGGTTGGCAGGATCTATGTGGGTGAGGGAGATAAATGGTAAAGCCATATAAAAAGAGACCTCAAACAAACTTAATACATATGTACGAATATGTCGCAGAGTGATTGTAGTCTAGTTAACAGACAATAAGCGTAAACAATAGTGAGCAAGCGATAACTTATGAGAAATATTTCCACAGTTGACATTAAACCATGTAGTTGTAGCATGTGCAACCCAACATTAACCAAGACCAGACATAATGTATAACAGAGAACCCCAGCCATACAAAAGTAGCTGAAATTAAAGTGACTGCCCCGCACAAACTGAGGAGACCCTCAGTATCCGGCATTACTGCTCATACAGCACCGTTGTTATAGTCTAAGATTCAGTGTATACATTTGGTGACATCATAAAAGCTTTCTTGGGAGATAGAGAGGTCTCTTACATAGTCTGGGGGCTCAACATGCATAACAGCGCAGACATCTCAGGAGAGTATGATCACAGACACTTGCATTACATACTTACAAGTAGAAGCATAAAAGGTGTATATCTGATTCTAATATGTAACCCTTGAGCTACATTAAGAGGAAAGACTCATACAGGAGATAAGTAAGAATGCATAGTAAATAGCAAATATATAGGCACGTACATATATACAGAGCATCTATTCTGCTATTGTAGCTAACATATGAGACTTATATAGCAGGCATATAACTTATAAAATGCATAATAACTGTTCCTGTCATTCACCTCTGACTGTACATTAAATAAACACTTACCTCAGCTAATCTACAAGCTAATGTAACATTTGAAACAACAATAATAAAGGCAAGAGTGGAAAGTGAGTTCCTTGTTGACATAAATCATATACTCCTGAATACTTGGCTAAATGTTATCAATAAAATACTACAGGGTATTCATTGTTATGTAGCAATATTATACTGGTTCTATGCTTAGGTTCCACATGCCTTTAATAACTAAGGTACGTTTGTTAATTAGTTTGATTATTCTCAGTGTCCCATTCTTCAAATCGCCAAATCGTCATGCTGGGTATCATATGTCTCAAAACATAGGTCAAATTTTATCAGTTCCCACAAACAATGTGAAAACACAAAATACACTGTGAGAGACTGCTGTACTGCCACTTACTACCCGATCCCTGTAAGAGTATCTGCGAACCAGCTATTAGCCCAACGAATGAAAAATAAGTCTCTTAATGTCCAGGGCACAGCACATTCAATGTCCCGGCTAGAATATCCAATGCTTGAGGGGCCATCTATTAATGCAATAAGGTGGAAGACTCGATCGTGGCTTGTAAGTGACTCCTGATGTTGCGTGTCCAGCCAAGCCGTGTGGGTCTGCAATTCAGCATAGGAACTGTAAGGTTGGCGCTCTCCTTCCCCCCGCCAGTATCTAGCACATCTCCGTATGTGGGTCTGAGGTGTCTGTGGGGAATAAAACTAGAGTCTCGATTGTAGATGGCTGTAGAGTTGCACGGATAAGGTTTAGACTCTGCGATAGGCAATGAACTTGCAGTGAGAACATCCGGTGATTCAGCTTCTGCTTCTTCACTAATTGACCCAGTGTAAGAACCTGGTCATCTCCCACAACACCAGAGTTGTGTCAAGGAGTAAATAACTGACTTGGACCTTGCTGATCATGCAGCTCAGGACATGTAGTCTTGCGGGAGTGCACTTCTCTATGGAGTCATCCCTCTTCAGCACTCTAGTCATGGCCTGTGTCTCCGGCACAGTAATAGCTGCCTCCGCGTGTGTATCCCTCAGGATGTCTATAAGGCTTTCAAAACCCTCCGACATTTATAGGTCTAAGTCCAGCAGTAAATTGTAGAGAATCATGTATTCGTCCTCTATGCTCTCAAAAATATGCTAAGTAGTACTGCAGAGGCCGCCATTAATCCTTGTGTAGCCAGGTGGGAGAAGGCTATCTAGAAGCTGGTTGATAGTTTGGGTGGTTTAGCACATTGGCAGAACGGGAAATAGTAGAGGTGTTCTCAATATTATGTTTCCCACTCCTGCCAAAAATAGCCACCATATATTAGTTAAATGTGACTTTTAAAGTTGAAATGGCAGGAGCTCTCTCTTCATACATCTGCTCTTGTTAGCGGTTGGCTCCGCCCCCCCAACACTGCATATTTTAATACACACTTTAAATATTATATATTCTAGGCAGAGTTGTAAGGTTTTTGATAACGTTTTCTTTGTAGTTTTAAACCCCTTAATTACAGGATATTTTGTAACTAGGCCAGACAGATTTTCTTAATTTTGTTTTGTATCCATTTGGTCTTCATTCTTGGCTTAAGATTTAAAGGGACAATCTAGTCAAAATTAAACTTTCATGATTCAGATAGGGCATGCAATTTTAAACACATTTTCATTTTACTTTTATCATCAACTTTGCTTTGTTGTGTGGTATTCTTTGTTGAAGGCTAAACCTAGGAAGGCTTATATGCTAAATCAGAAAGTTTCGGAACAAAGACAGAAAAAATAATTGTTCTTTATTACTCAGGGATTTATTTTCTCCTTAGATACCTTGTCAAACGAAGAATTTGTCTTAATACATGGGTACTCTATAGGAGCAGTGCTTAAGCATAAAGTGTAACTTATTACTAGAGAGACATAAGACACGTAACCGTGAGTTATGTCAGAAAGGTATGCTTCTATACACTGTTACACACGTGTGAGATTATAGTTGAGTTATAAAATATAACTTTTATTAAATTATAGTTTAAAAGACAGCTATTTTTTGTGTTTTGCTGTTCTCACACAATCAACTAAATATGCTATAAAAACTTACATCTCTCATAGTTACATCCAACTGGAAAACTAAGAAACCATGAATATGGACATAAAGGAGATGTGTTTTTAACTAAATGTGAGAACAGCAAAACACAAAAAATAGCTGTCTTTTAAACTATAATTTAATAAAAGTTATATTTTATAACTCAACTATAATCTCACACGTGTGTAACAGTGTATAGAAGCATACCTTTCTGACATAACTCACGGTTACGTGTCTTATGTCTCTCTAGTAATAAGGCTTATATGCTAATTTCTAAGCCCTCGAAGGCCGCCTCTTATCTAAGTGCATTTTCACAGTTTTTCACAGCTAGGCAGCAATAGTTCATGTGTGCCTTATAGATAACACTGTTCTTACTCCCATTGAGCTATTTATGAGTCAGTACTGCTAAAATGCAAGTCTGTCAAAAGAAATGAGATAAGGGGGCAATATGCAGAGGCTTAGCTGCAAGGTAATCACAGAGGTAAAACGTGTATTAATATAAAAATTTTGCTTATGCAAAACTGGGGAATGGGTAATAAAGGAATTATCTGTTTTTTTAAACAATACCCATCTTCAAGTGAACTGTCCCTTTAAATAGAAAAAGATACATATAGTTTAATGTTCAGCACCAGTTTAGCTGTCATATGATGCCATTTTAACATATATAATACAATAAGGGCCAGTATAAAAGTGGAGCACTAATTTATCGCATGCCCGCAAACGGACAAATTTGCCCACTTGCGGGCGCGTGATAAATAACCAGCTATTTCAAGTGTCTGGTTATTGCTACTGCAAGCTTGAGGTAGCAATTGGTGCTCAGAAAATTCTAAAAAGTATTTTTTAAACACATGGCAGTTTCTAGGGGTTAAAAGTGGTGGGTGTGGTGTGTTACAAACTAAACGACACTAAAAGTGCCTTTACATAGCGGTCTATGGGAACTGTGTGTTCCCTGTAAATATATATGTATATCCTTATATAAATATATATTTAGAGGTTAATATGTGTATATTCACATATTAACACATAAATATTTATGTATATAATCATATACATATATATTTATATTTGCTGTGCGACTTATCACCATCGCTGCGCTAGTTGATGGCACTTTTTTCTAATTGTGTGTGTAAACATACACTGTCATTAATGATACTGAAAGTTGTTATAGCCAACCAACTTTATTAATAGATTATTCCCTCATTTAAACATCAGTAGTGCACTCTACATTTTGATATGGTTTACAAGTCAATATCATCTATGTTACATGCTACTTTCAAAACACCAGGTTCCCAATGTAGGTAAACTCTTAGTTCACAAAAAAATTCCATAAGCATGGGGAGGCATTTTAACCCCTAAACTGGTAAGTCACCTAGTCACTTGACTTCGATGCACAAATATCCATGTGTTTCCAGGATAGTGTGTCTAGCCCAGTTACTCAAAAATGCCCCCCATGTTAGTTAACTATACCCATTTAATTTGTTGGGGGTCATCAAGATACATCATCTGATGTTATGTCAACACACCACCCTAATTAATAGAACAATTAATAACCCTGATGCAATTTGAGTCCCCTAGGAATTAGGGCATCAAGGCGCTGGATCCATTTAGCCTCTCTTGTAAGTAGTTCCCTGCTTCTGTCACCATTCCTTCTCATCGGTAGGACTCTATCCATCATGATAGTTCTCAGCATGGCCACAGTATAATGGTACTCGACGAAGTGTCTCACCACTGGTTGATCCTCCCTTAATACATCAGTATGTTGCTTTTATGGTTTGACAGTCTTTCCCTAAATTTTGTACTATTTTTTCGAACGTAATATAGTACACATGGACAGATAATCAAATATATAACATGATCCAAAGTGCATGTCAAATGATGATGGATATTGTATGTCTGGGACTTCTGGGGGTAGTAGAATGTGGACCCTGTTAAAAATGTGTTAGAAGTCACAAAGTTGTTACATCTGCAGCATCCTTTCTACAGTGTTGGCAGCCAAGATTGTTTCTCTCCTTTAAATTCAGTTTTCACCAACATTGTTCTTAAACTACGTCCCCTCCTATATATACCATTCTTGGAGGGGGGGGGGGGACAATGGTGGATTTTGCTTAATTTTCAGGGATTCTAATTGTGCCACTCTTTCTGTATATCTGAGTTATTCCAAATGACTCTAAGAAATTGAGATTTTATTATGCTTCAATTAGGAAGTGGTGGGTGATAGCTCTGATACTGTAGGATTTAATTCTGGTGCATTAGTCTTGAAAAGAGTGGTATACTCTTTCACACCATCATTGACACTATTTTTTATAAATACATAAGCCAAGAAAGTGAATTTCACTATCACTATACTCCATTTTGAACTTAACATATGACTCTCTTTCATTAAGTTTAGCACACCACTGCTGAAGTTCTGTAACACTTCCTCCCAATACCACAAACAAGTCGTCGATGTAACGCTTGTACATAAGTATTTAATTATTATGTTCAAAGAATACAAATTTTCTTCAAACCAAGAGATAAATAGGTTGACATACAATTGGGCCATAGTAGACCCCATTGCCTTGCCAATTAGATGCAGATAATATGTCTCTTCAAATTTAAAATAGTTGTGAGGTAGACAAGTTTTTAGTAATTCAACAAGAAATTCTGTCGATTGGTCTTTATAATCATTATTCATACCTAACTGCCCACACCAACATCATGTAGGATGATGGTGTAGTGGTTGCTGACATCCAGTGTAACCAAAAGAATTTGATTTTTAAAACTCTTCTCATTATGTATCTTGATAAGTTTGATGTAATCTAACAAAAATGCTTTTGTTTTAATAAAAATAAACATTTTATATCTTAACTCCTCTGAATCCAATAACACAACCCAAATTTATATTCTCTCCTTAAAATCTGAGAGCTAGATTACGAGTGCAGTGCTAGTTTGTACTCCTGCTCGAATACTAACCCTGCTAGACCCGGCTTTTTGCGCGCATTGAGTTGCACTCGTATAACAAGTTGAAAGTAAAATATTTCACTTGTGCACTAACCTGACGCTTGCAAAAAGACAAACCTCTTATATCGTGACTACACTAACATATTTTCCCATAGACTTCAATGTAGCAGAAAAGGGTGAGGGGAAAAACATCTTTATTCGCCCACAAACCCAATTGCATTTTCTTAAGTGTGCTAACTTGTTATGAAAATATGAATATTTCACATTCCAATGTTCTTCACATAGAAGAATTTGTTCTATTTATGCATAGATACATATATACAGGAATGTCTATTTGAAAAAAAACTTAGAACATATGTCCCTATGTGAACAACATTGGAATGTGAAATATTTACAGCACATACTTTATTAAATAGGAATATTGCATAAAAATGCTTTTACATGTTTTCATCTACTTCACTGCAAAGGGCTCCAATGCACTTATATATATATATATATATATATATATATATACATATATATATATACATATATATATACATATGTATTCATGTGTTTATATGTGTATATATATATATGTCTGTTAATACATTTATACATATATATATATATAAAAACATAAATACTTATGTGCACACATATAAACACACAGACATATATATGCATACATATACATATTTAGACATTTATACATATTTAGACATGTGTATGTATGTATCTCCATGATAAATCCATTTGCATGTCTTTGAGTCCTTTTTAATTACATTTTTAAAAAATATTTTTTTATTAGATAGTGTTATTATGGTTGTAATTGTACTTTAAAATATATTTTTTATGTGTTTTGTGCAACTTTTTAGTCGAGTGTAACAGTTAACCAGAGCTCTGAGTTTGCACTACATCGGGGCTGGACTGTACTGTGAAATGGCTGCACCTCACTGACGAGGCCCACAATAGGCCAAAACCTACGTCTGGGGTTTTGCTGATTCTCTCGTTCAGAGAGGGGTTGTCTGGTATTTTGGGGCTGGACTGTACTGTGAAGTCAGGATCAGACTGATATGCTTCAGGAAAGTTCTTCTCTGTGAAAGGCACATGTTGAGCAAAAAGAGGCTGCTTCTTGGGTGGTAACTAGCCATGGAACAAGCTATTATGCTATTGTTCATTCCCAGGTTGAGCGCTTCTCTTTTTTTATTTATGCAAATTATGACACTTGGGGAAGTCTCCCTAAGTGTGATGCAGGAATCCAGACGTGGACCCGTTGCTCAGTGTGCCCAGAGGGATATGACTGCACCTCACTGATGAGGCCCACAATAGTCCGAAACGTACGTCTAGGGTTTTGCTGTTTCTCTCATTCAGAGAGGAATTGCCTGGTATTTCGGGACTGGACTGTACTGTGAAGTCAGGATCAGACTGTTAAACCTCAGGAAAGTTCTTCTCTGTTAAAGGCACATATTGAGCTAAAAGAGGCTGCTTCTTGGGTGGTAACTAGCCATGGAACAAGCTATTATGCTATTGTTCATTCCCAGGTTGAGCGCTTCTCTCTTTAGAATATTTTACAGTATGTTAAATAATTTTTAATATATTTTTTAAATATATTTTATATGCAATATTTCAATAATGCAACATAAGATAACTGTTTTTATGTGTGCTAAAAGGCCTTCTTAAAATCTAAAAAGCGAAACCGGATGCGCAAAACACCTATTTTGCATTACAATGTTCTTCACATAGAAAATAATGTACTTTTTATTATTAAAAACAAAAAGCCTCTGTCTAGTGTAGTTTATGCTAGAGCTGGAGGGCTAAATAGTGCCCCCTTATAATCTAGCCCAGTGTCAGCAACAGGATTTCTGTGCCAGCCAATAGCCCACAGGTGCAAACTCATATTCAAACAAACTTTCACAGACTTTTATAATCACCCTTAAGCACAAGCTAAACAAGGCTTAATGCATTAACTGACTCTTCCAGTTTCTTTTAAACTTAGCTGAGAGCTTGTGAGTGAGTGCTAGACTTTATTCTTGTGTGTATTGTAATGTTTGTTTAGTAATGTTCCCTAGAGACATGCTCCTAGGCTGGTCTGGGCCAAGACTGCATGTGACTCTTGAAATAGTGCAGCTTTTTGAGAGTGCTATAGCACCATAGCTGAGCTGTGTTTCAGGGTCATGTGATGTGTACCCGGTCCGGTCTGGGAGTACTGTTCCAATTTCCTTGTTTTGATTATGCTTAAGGGTTATTACAAAAGTTTGTGAACCCTGACTAGTTCCCAGTTTGTTTGCATATGAGCTTGCACCTGTGTGTGAACCTGCATTTGTGTGACTGCATTAGGGTTTCAGGTTTTGGAAGAGACCTTGACGTTGTACCTGGGCGTGTCTCATTTAGCCAAATGCGGTAACTGACTCTTCCAGTTTCTTTTAAACTTAGCTGAGAGCTTGTGAGTGAGTGCTAGACTTTATTCTTGTGTGTATTGTAATGTCTGTTTAGTAATTTTCCCTAGGGACTTGCTCCCAGGCTGGTCTGGGCCAAGACTGCATGTGACTCTAGAAATAGTGCAGCTTTTTGAGAGTGCTATAGCACCATAGCTGAGCTGTGTTTCAGGGTCATGTGATGTGTCCCTGGTCCGGTCTGGGAGAACTGTTTCACTTTCCTTGTTTTGCTTATATATATATATACATATATATATATATATATATATATATACAGTATATATACATGCAACATGCTTACATAAATCAACAAAAATAATGTATATATATATATATATACTGTATATTAGGGTGTTTCATTTTCTAAGGCAAAAATAAACTGTAAAATGTTTGCAGACTTTGTTTACACCCCGAGTCTCAGTGATGTAAAAGATATATATGCTACATTTCAAGAAGATTGGATAATATTTAGAGGTTGCACACTTTGATCTGTTTTGTAAAAGTAGGCAAAAAATAAGATTTTTCAATGTTAATTACTTTTATTGGGAAAACTAGAAATCACAAACTTAAAATACTATTAAAACTATACACTAAGATTAATAGGTAATATGATAGGCAAAACGTGTTATATTAATCAACTTTGAACGATGCAATCCCTTGTTTTGTTCGCTTGGTGATGACTTTTCTGTGATGCTCGACTACCCTCAACAAGAATTGTTTTTGTTGTTCATCCCTGACCGATTCGTTATACTTTTTTATCAGAGCAATTCCTCTTTCTGCGGTATCATTAACAACCGAATGTATAATGGGGATCCCCCAAGAACTAGCGCCTACTCAGAACCCTTAGGGCTTGGGAGGGGGGGGGGGTGATACCTAGTGACCACCAATAGAATTGAATGTATAATGGGGATCCCCCAAACGCCTACCAAACCGGAGGCAAAAAGGGATAAATTGGTGTAATCTGGTATTTAAAATTTATTACAAATCTAAAAACATATATTCCAACTTATGGATTCATGAAGAATAATAAAACAGAGTGGTGATTAAAAATTAATAAAACATATGTAGAAGTAAAAACAATGATTGGTCACAAATAAGTGGCCTATCTCCTGCGTAAACCTGGGTACAGAGTTTAAAGTACCAATGTGATAAATACAACAAATATCAAGTGTCAAAAAATAACAAGTGATGAAAATTAAACAGGATAAAAGTCTCAGTGAAAAAACTTCAATAAAAAATCCAATAAAAATGTGTTTGTGAATGTCATTAGAAAAACATCTTATGAATTGCAATTCAGATCCAAAATTTAGTGAAAAAATAGTAAAAAATATAGGTGAAAAAAATGGTGAAAAAAATTGTGAAAAATATATTAAGTGAAGATGAGTCTTGATAAAGGCCTATACTAGGGCCGAAACGCGTCGACTGAGTATTGGTAAGCCTATTTTCATTTATGCAATATTGTGTGATACAATCTGCACTATATTTTCCTTTTTTTCACACACTTTTAGGTGGATATCGTTTTTTGAGTTCATCTGACTTCTACATTGATATTTGATTTCTTACTCCACACGTCTGTGGGTATTCTTCATCTTTCCACACCCCTAAGGATATATCTACATATGGGACTACATATGGGACCTCTGCAAGGAATATCCATATAGGTCTGGGTGACTATCTTCACTTAATATATTTTTCACAATTTTTTTCATCATTTTTTTCACCTATATTTTTTACTATTTTTTCACTAAATTTTGGATCTGAATTGCAATTCATGAGATGTTTTTCTAATGACATTCACAAACACATTTTTATTGGATTTTTTATTGAAGTTTTTTCACTGAGACTTTTATCCTGTTTAATTTTCATCACTTGTTATTTTTTGACACTTGATATTTATTGTATTTATCACATTGGTACTTTAAACTCTGTACCCAGGTTTACGCAGGAGATAGGCCACTTATTTGTGACCAATCATTGTTTTTACTTCTACATATGTTTTATTAATTTTTAATCACCACTCTGTTTTATTATTCTTCATGAATCCATAAGTTGGAATATATGTTTTTAGATTTGTAATAAATTTTAAATACCAGATTACACCAATTTATCCCTTTTTGCCTCCGGTTTGGTAGGCGCTTGGGGGATCCCCATTATACATTAAATTCTATTGGTAGTCACTCGGTATCACCCCCCCCAAGCCCTAAGGGTTCTGAGTAGGCGCTAGTTCTTATCCCCAATACTTGTATCATTAACAACCTTAAGAGCGTTAACATGGCTTCTTAGAGAATCACTGCAGTATCCTATCACGTTGTGGATCCCAAACAATTCAAAGAACGTCTTTGTTTTATTAGTAACGAAATGGCTCAGCTCTTCTCCTTCAAAAAAACATGTTTTTACCCTCTAATCGTTTCACTTCCTTTTTCTTTGCAGGTTTGGTTTCTAAATTTTTAGTCATATTTTCCTTAACAGCCTGAGTAATACGGTCGTCCAAAAAAGCGAATCCTACGTTTGTTTCTAACAGATACCAAAGGTGTCTCTTAGCAACTGTGAGAGCACATTTTTTGACGTCTGCATCTGGGTAAGTACTCAGAAGCTGTAACATATCCAAATCATTCTTTGGAGCCCATTGACTTACAATTGCCTCATGCCAAAAGCGAACATATTTGAGGCTGACAAAACGTGCAACTCGTTTCATTCCTTCCAATTGTCGTTGAGGAATATTCAACTGTTTAGTGAAGAGGACAATTTTAAGTGCATATATTGCCTTTGCCATCCACCTTGCTTCATGCAGTGCCCCTGGGATCCTGAATGTAATGTTTATTCTTATATTAATCTTTTTTTTCTTCTTTTATACACTTAGTTCTTATTTTTGAGGCGAAAACCTTGTCTACTCCACTCATTGACAAAATCATACGATCTTCTCTTTGTGACCTAAGAAATTCTTTATCTTCTTGTGATACGCTATTCATGTCCATCACATTTTGCCGGGAAATGTCAAACACGACAAGATCACCTTTCCAAATCTGCCGTTTCACATTTGCTTTATCCGTGTTTCTCGATTTCTCTTTACCCAGATTTTGGTATTCTTTGTACAGCTTCTGTACCAGCACGGATATTCTCCTCCGTCTTAACAGGGATATTTGCTTTCCTCCACACTTCCTGTAGTTTAGTACTGGTAGATTTAGCAGCATCCGAAAGTGTTTCTTTCATTTCCTTGTGATGGTAAATAAAAACTAAAAGTACTTCTTCCTTTCAAGGGAGCCGAGCTCCTAAAAACTCACCACTAGGCACCTTTTCTAGCAGCCAAATTCCTCTTTTGGTTCCTATTTTAAATTTCAATTACCTGCAAAATATGAAAGAAATACGTGAGAAGACCATTAGTGTAAAGCACTTCAATGTTAGAAATTTCACTAGTTTGTGGTAAAAGTGATCAATGTGTGCAACCCCTAAATATTATCCAATCTTCTTGAAATTTGGCATATATATATATATATCTTTTACATCACTGAGACTCGAGGCGTATCCAAAGTCATATGAAAATCACATCTTTGGAAAAATGAACACACTACTGTATATATATATATATATTTTTTTTTTTTCAGAATTAAAAGATATGTTAAAATGATGGTAAAGGTGTCTAGGTGACTATAATATATTATATTCATTTAAATATTTTTCTTGCTTTTTAAAGCCTCTGCTGCCCATGTAAATAGGATTGCCACCCAGATTGTATTTTACTGACATGACTGGTATTTTCAAGGTTCAGGTCAAAGTTGAAAATAAAGATTGAATATAGCAATAACGATGCTATCATGGTGTAACGCCTTAGTAGGAATCTAAATACAAACAAATGACAATTTCTAGCAGCTTTGGAAGTTCCTGATTCATATTAATTTATCTATGCAAATATATGCTAATTAACACGGACAGTTTTTTTGCCCCCCCCAAAAAGGTTGCAAACCTACCTGTAAATCCTGTTTTTGATAACTGACTGTAACAGGTCACACAGTAATTGTGCTGCAGTGGACGGATATATAGATAACAGATTGATGATTGATCAATAGATAGATAGATAAATAGATAGATGATAGATAGATGATATATAGATAGATAATAAATAGATAGCTAGATAGATAAATGTTAGATAGATACACACATATACAGGGGTAGTATATCCATGTATGTGTATGTATATCTATATATATATATAATATATATACATGCAACACACACATAAATCAACATATATCATGTATATATACTTTATATATATATATATATATATATATATATATATATATATATCTGTGTATTTATATATATATATATATATATATATATATATATGTGTGTGTGTGTGTGTCAAAAGACATGTTTAAGTGATAGTAACAGTTACTAGGTGACTATTACTCAATAGATGCAGTTTACAACAAACACACATCAAAGCTCTTTTTATTGTAAAAAAAAACCCAGTTATTTTTTATTTATATATATTTTTTTGCTTCTTAAAGCTTTTGCTGCCTGACCCCTTGTAAATCCTGTTTTTTCATAACTGACTGTAGCCGGCTACACAGTAATTGTGCTGCAAGGTCCACTGAAAGTCACTGAATCTGGTACTGATAATAAACCCAGTCAAAGGATCTAGTTCACATGGGTAGTTGGTCCCATAGGGAACTCCGTTTTAGAGAGTGAATTGATACAGTACTAGTCATGCACTGTTACTTGAGATCGCTGTCTAAAACATCCAGGATATATAAAAAGAAAACTGTAATAAATAACCCTCTAAAGCATTTTTACTACATTGCTATACATTGTCATTGTCTTGTTCTTAAATGAGCTGCCGGGTGCACGCATTCTATCTAAGTATAGAACACGTGGGACCGCTCTATACATCAGTAAACTACAGCAAAGATTAGGAAGGGGATGGTAGGGGGCAGAGGGAAGTGTTAGAGCCCACAGAACATATATTTATATGCAAATTATTTCAAATAGCTCATTTAAACAAACAATAAAGGATTTTTAATAATTTAATTATGTAAATTGCATTGACACATTTTCAAAATGTAATAGTTACAATCACTTCAATGCCTTAGGGCTCCATGTACAAAGCGGCGTAAGCTGCTCTGGAGCCCTTGTGGGGCAGGTTCTCATATATGACCCTGCTTCCCGCAATGTAGGAAGCAGTGCTTATTAGACAGCTGCAATTTACACTCTTCGCCACCTCTACAGTGGTGAAGAGAAATCACAGAGAGCTCGCTCAGGGTGCTTGACAGTCCCTTCTCTCATGTGATTGGTCACGCTAAAGAAGGGGCGGCTTTACACACTCACTTGAGTGTGTATTAATACATGCGGGCAGTGGATCCTGTTCATCCGCTGCCCATATGCAGCAAAGGCGTGCAGACAACTTCTCAAATTGAGAAGCTTGTCCACTCGCCGTTTAGTACATGCAGCCCATAGTCCATGAAATGTTACAATGCATGAAAATACAAAAATTAAACTCTACTACCAACTATCAAAATTATTATATTTGCTCTATGGAATGCACATAACCAACCACTACATGGTATCTAATGATGTCTCCATTCCAATTTGTTTATGGTGTTATTGTATTGTATATTCTATGTATACCCTATGTTAATCCTCAAATAAAATAAAGTATTAAAAAAAAAAAAAAAATTATATTTGCGATAAAACTGAAGGTAGTAATTATTTTTCAAGCAGTACTTGCTGTTTTGAAAATGAATATGTTATTTATTTGGAATTTTAGCACCATGCAAAGATGTGGATTGGACAGAGTACAGTAAAAACTGGTTTTCCCTTAATGTTCTTTCAATTACTTTTTATACCTGATGCCTACAATTAAATGCACAGGAAATTGCTTCTTTAGATTTTTGTTTATATTTGAAAAGCTGTTTTTGCTTGAGTTTACAGAGGGGCAGAACTCCTTAGCATATATGTTTTAGAGATGTGCATTCGTTTTCGGACAAATGCACATTCATCACGAAAATATGATTTTCCTTTTTTGGAAACAACAAAAATGAAATAAAACAAAAAATACTGACAAAATTCATCAGTATTCATTTCTTTCATTTAATTTTTTTTTAGGGTTACGTATGATAACGTGCTGGAGAGCGCGTTTACCCAATCCTTTTCTTGCCGGAGCCCTGGCCGCGGTAACAGGAGGCTTAGCACGCCTTTCCAGGGCTGCTCTAAAGTTAGTTCAGGTCCTGAGAAAAGAGAGCGTTAAGCCAGGTGTTAGCACAGCCAGGGCTCTGGCTTAATGAACACAAATGTAAATGTTAATCAAAAATTTGATTTTCTTTTTATTGTAAATGAAACAAAAAACAAATAGTGCAGCCACCGAATATTCGGAGAAACAAATTTCCTTGAATATCTGAAATGAAATTTTCTGTCCTGCACATCTCTAATATCTATCTTTACACAAAGGATTCTTTATCTTATCTCTCTCTTTATATATAGATAAAGAACAATGCTTAAAGGGACAGTCTACCATAGAATTGTTATTGTTTTAAACGATAAATAATCCCTTTATTACCCATTTCCCAGTTTTGAATAACCAACACAGTTATATTAATTTACTTTTTACCTCTCTGATTAGCATGTATCTAAGAATCTTCTGACAGCCCCCATATCTAATGACTTGCTTTTAGTATTGGGTTGTGCTAAATCTTAAATAATTCCTCTGGCGTGAACACTATGGGGGATTTTTATCAAGCCGTCAACCGCAAATACGCTGGAATTCTGCAGCGTAATTGTTGCAAGCTTGATCTGACCTAGTTATCAAAGCCTACAGACAGGCAAAAGTTGAAATCTGTGACATAACATACAACCCGCCGGTCTCAATCCGACACAGATCAATGCTTTCGTCATTACAGATGTTCTGAATACACATTTGGCACTATTTGACACTTTTTCAAAGTTATCAAATAGTTAACAGGTACGCTCGCGGCTATTCCAGCCCAGCGTATCTGGTTTTCAATCCGCCACCCTGGATGCCATAGGAATCAATGGGAGTCTGAAAGCAGTGAAAGCTTATGTACGATGCTGCCAGATATCCCATTAATTTGTATGGCAGAAAACCAGTTACGTTTACACCTTACACCCTAATATAAAGCCCCGAGTCTAAACACCCCTAATCTGCCGCACTGACATAGCTGCCACCTACATAATGTTATTAACCCCTATTCCGCCACTCCCCGACCCCACCGCAACCTAAATAAAAGTATTAACCCCTATCCCACCGCCCCCGGACCCCGTCGCCACTAAATAAACGTATTAACCCCTAAACCACTGGCCTCCCACATCACATCCACTAACTAAACCTATTGACCCCTAAACCGCCAGCCCCCACATCTCCATAAACTAAAAACAAGCCGCTAAATTTAAATTAAAATTACCACATCCCTATCTTAAAATAAATTTAAACTTACCTGTAGAATTAGAATTAAAAGAAACTATTTTTAAACTATGAATTAACCTACCCTAACTATTATAAGACACTTAAATTAAACTACCAATTAAATTAACTAAATTACATATTAAAAAAACCCTAACCCTACTCAAAATATTTAAATCTACTATTCAACCTTATTAAAAATTACTAAATTACAAAAAAAATAAACGCTAAGTTCCAAAAAATAAAAAACACAAAATTAAGAAAAAACAAACAAACCACATTATCAAAAACAAATAATCTAATAGCCCTATCAAAATAAAAAAGCCCCCCAAAATAAAAAAACCCTAGCCTACACTAAACTACCAATGGCCCTTAAAAGGGCCTTTGTGGGGCATTGCCCTAAAGAAATCAGCTCTTTTACCTGTAAAAAAAAATACAAACACCCCCCAACAGTAAAACCCACCACTCACACAAACAACCCCCAAAAATAAAAACCCTATCTAAAAAAACCTAAGCTCCCCATTGCCCTGAAAAGGGCATTTGTATGGACATTGCCCTTAAAAGGGCATTTAGCTCTTTTACTGCCCAGACCCTACTCCACCCAAAAAACACTTAAATAAACCTAACACTAACCCCCGATGATCCACTTACAGTTCTTGAAGTCCCGCTTGAAGGATCCATCCAGCCAGCAAGAAGTTTTCATCCAGGCGGCCTCTTCCATCTTCATCCAATAGGATTTAAGCATCTCTAATCCTATTGGTTGATTGGAACCTTTCAGCCAATAGGAATGCAAGGGACGCAATCTTGGATGACATCACTTGCATTTAAGTTCCAGTTTATGGCGGCAACCGTGTTGAAGAGGAGCTCCGCGCCGGATGTCTTCAGGATGGACCCGCTACACACCGTATGGATGAATATAGAAGATGCCATCTGGATGAAGTTTAACCGTGGGCTCGCAGTAGTATTAATAAGTCACTTGTAATTGATGGTTATTTAACATGCACCCGTAAACAGGGAAATTTGCCCCTTTACGGGCGCATGTTAAATTAGCACTTTACTTGTAATCTGGCCCTTAATGGGAGAAACAATAAAAGTACAATTTCCCTTTAAGTATACTTATTTATGTTAGTAAACGTGAAAACAAAGACCTAGTATTATTATTTTAACAGAATCTTCTACTTCCTTTAGGAATTACTAATTTCACATGGAATTTTGAAATTGTGTGATCCCTTATTATCATCCTCTCTTTCAGTTGAGATGTCTTGTAGAAATCAAGACTTGATTTTGGCAAAAAAACAAAAAAACAAATAGTGGGTCTGATCACCATCTACTAGAAATATTTTTCTTTTCCCATTGATAGGTCCTATTTACCTCTAAGATGTTGAGCTATGGGTTTTATGTACTGCCTGTCTTGAGCATACAACCTAAATGTATAATTCATGCAAGAATATCATGCACACATAATGGACTAAACTGTAACCAGTTAGGAACAGAATACTTATAATTCATCAAGTTCAACATATATTTTCTACTTTAAATGAAGAAAATGAAAATTAGCAACAGTTAGCCAATGTTCTTTAGGTGGTGATTTACTGTGGTCCCAACAGAAACACATACAGACTGTACAGAATGCAAAAAATACTTTATAAACTAAATTAGCTTCATGAAATAAATTAAAATATCGCTAAAGCTTTCAGGAACTGATTTTAATGCAAGATTTTAAGTAGTCTATAAATTTGTCCTGGAAGATAATTTGTGAGTTTGTTGCAAATAAATCACATAGTTTATGTTGGAATATTTGCAGACTTGTGGATATTCCAAAGAAACATCAATTCATACAGAATAATGAGAGATTGCAAATGTGTCCCTAGGGAAATACTTTACATTTTCAGTCTACAGTTAAATTTCTTTCAGCTATGAGGTGCTTTTTTGCTTCCACTTGGAAATTGTAGAAACATCTTTATTATTTTCACGTTTACATTATAGGCCACAATTAACTTTCTAAGTAGTCCCTAAGCTACATTGCGGAATCTTTGTATCTATATATAGTCATTACAACAAATCTTTTTACATTAGGGAAAGCAATGGGATTTGACTGCAGTAGTGGTCAACTAATGTCCATCCAATTCGCTCCCAAAACTGTCCCAAACAAATAAAGATACTACACAACAATTTTTGGTAGAGAAACAATGCCCACACCTTACATATCAATCTCAAACTAATTCACATTGATGACGTTTTTTTTTCCATAGATTAACATTAAAAATTCAGACAATAATCTAACCTAAGATGAAACAATGAAAGGGCGTCAACCCTCAGATAATACAATAATGGACCAGTCAACTCCAATTCATCATAACTGTATAAGATCCCCATTCTCTAAGAGCCCCCAGCTTCTCAAGGCTTCCCTACCCATTGAGAAAAAAATCTAAATAATGTTCCTTGTCACCTTACTGTGGGCATAGGGGTCAACAACTTGCTGGCATGGAAAAAAATTAAGCAAAATGTTTGTAAACTTTTTTGGACATTATATTGAAATGTAGTTGTCTCTCCTGTAGATCCAGAACTCTACATAGATAATAAACAGTTCTCAAGCTAAAATTGGACTTTATAGATTTCCTTGTCAGACATTGCAGTAATTGCACAATCAAAAGCTGTAACAGCTCTGCCAAAATACTCTGAATGCTCTCCTGTAGGCCTAAATGATCATAAAGTATAACATTAGAATGCACCCCATGAGGCCGACTTATCAAGCTGTCAACTGTGCTGCATTTGCCGGGACCAATATAGTCGCCTAACATCGTGGCCGCAGACCTGAATACACTCTCCTTATTTATCAAAAAAGCTGTCAAAAAGCTGCGCACCAAGTACGGGGTTGTTAACTAACAGTCATCGTTCTCGCTGCTATTCGTTTTTTTCCCAGCTTTATTTATACCCTGTCACTAAACACCGCCACTATATTAAAATGTTTAACCCCTATCCCGCCATTCGCGGACTCTGCCGCAACTTTAATAAAGTTATTAACCCCTATCCCGCCGCTCCTGGAGCCCACCGCAACTCTAATAAAGTTATTAACCCCCATCCCGCTGCTTCCGGATCCCATCGCAACTCTAATAAAGTTATTAACCACTATCCCACTGCTCCCCGAGCCCAACGCAACTAAATAAAGTTATTAACCCCTAAACCTATTAACTCCTAAACTGCCAGCCCCCCACATCGCCATAAACTAGATTAAGCTATTAACCCCTAAACCTAACAACCCGCTAACTTTATATTAAAAATTAACTCATCCCTATCTTATAATAAATTTAAACACCTTTAGAATTAAATTAAACTATATTAAACTACTAATTAACCTACCCTAACTATTATACTAAAATTACATTAAACTATATTAAACTAATAGTTAATCTACCCTAACTATTATACTAAAATTACATTCAACTATATTAAACTATTCACTAACCTACCCTAACTATTATCCTACAATTACATTAAACTATATTAAACTAATAATTAATCTACCTTAACTATTATACTAAAATTACATTAAACTATATTACATATTTAAACACCTAACCCTACTCAAATTATTTAAATCTACAATAAAGAATTACTAAATTGCAAAACACTAACAACTAAGTTACAAAAAATAAGAAACACTGTTACACAAAATAAAATATAAACTATCAAATATGTAAACTAATTACACCTAATCTAAGAGCCCTATGAAAATAAAAAAGCCCCCCAAAATAAAAAAGCCCCCCAAAATAAAAAAAACTTAGCCTACAATAAACTACCAATGGCCCTTAAAAGGGCCTTTTGCAGGGCATTGCCCCAAAGAAATCAGCTCTTTTACCTGTAAATAAAAATACAAACACCCCCCCAACAGTAAAACCCCACACAACCAACCCCCCAAATAAAAACCTATCTAAAAAACTAAGCTCCCCATTGCCCTGAAAAGGGCATTTTGATGGGCACAGCCCTTAAAAGGGCATTTAGCTCTTTTTCCTTGCCCAAACCCCGAATCTAAAATTAAAACCCACCCAATAAACCCTTAAAAAAACCTAACACTAACCCCCGAAGATCCACTTAGAGTTTTTGAAGACCCAACATCCATCCTCAGCGAAGCGGCAGAAGTCCTCAGCAAAGCCGGCAGAAGTCTTCATCCAACTGGGCAGAAGTCTTCATCCAGTCGGCATCTTCTATCTTCATCCATCTGGCGCGGAGCGGCTCCATCTTCAAGACATCCGGCGCGGAGCATCCTCTTCTTCCGACGTCTTCTTTACAGTGAGGTTTCCCTTTAAATGACATCATCCAAGATGGCGTCCCTTACATTCCGATTGGCTGATAGAATTCTATCAGCCAATAGGAATTAAGGTTGAAAAAATCCTATTGGCTGTTGCAATCAGCCAATAGGATTGAGCTTTCATCCTATTGGCTGATCCAATCAGCCAATAGGATTGAGCTCGCATTCTATTGGCTATTCCAATCAGCCAATAGAATGCAAGCTCAATCCTATTGGCTGATTGCAACAACCAATAGGATTTTTTCAACCTTAATTCCTATTGGCTGATAGAATTCAATCAGCCAATCGGAATGTAAGGGACGCCATCTTGGATGACATCATTTAAAGGGAAACCTCATTGTAAAGAAGGCGTCGGAAGAAGAGGATCAGCCTTAATTCCTATTGGCTGATAGAATTCTATCAGCCAATCTGAATGTAAGGGACGCCATCTTGGATGACATCATTTAAAGGGAAACCTCATTGTAAAGAAGACGTCGGAAGAAGAGGATGTTCCGCGCTGGATGTCTTGAAGATGGAGCCGCTCCGCGCCGGATGGATGAAGATAGAAGATGCCGTCTGGATGAAGACTTCTGCCCGGTTGGATGAAGACTTTGGCCCGCTTGGATGAAGACTTATGCTGGCTTCGCTGAGGACTTCTGCCGCTTCATTGAGGATGGATGTCGGGTCTTCAAAAACTGTAAGTGGATCTTCGGGGGTTACTGTTAGTTTTTTTAAGGGTTTATTGGGTGGGTTTTAATTTTAGGTTAGGGATTTGGGCAAGGAAAAAGAGCTAAATGCCCTTTTAAGGGCAATGCCCATTCAAATGCCCTTTTCAGGGCAATGGGGAACTTAGGTTTTTTAGATAGGTTTTTATTTGGGGGGGGTTGGTTGTGTGGGTGGTGGGTTTTACTGTTGTGGGGAGTATTTGTATTTTTATTTACAGGTAAAATAGCTGATTTCTTGGGGCAATGCCCCGCAAAAGGCCCTTTTAAGGGCCATTGGTAGTTTATTGTAGGCTAGGATTTTTTTATTTTGGGGGAGCTTTTTTATTTTCATAGGGCTCTTAGATTAGGTGTAATTAGTTTAAATATTTTATAGTTTATTTTTTTTTTTGTGTAACTTAGTTGTTTGTTTTTTGTAACTTAGTAATTCTTTATTGTAGATTTAAAGGGACAATGAACCCAAATTGTTTCTTTAATGATTCAGATAGAGCGTGCAATTTTAAGCAACTTTCTAATTTACTCCTATTATCAAATTCTCTTCATTCTCTTGATAATTTTATTTGAAATGCAAGAATGTAAGTTTAGATGCCGACCCATTTTTGGTGAACAACCTGGGTTGCTCTTGCTGATTGGTGGATAAATTAATCCTCCAATGAACAAGTGCTTTCCATGGTTCTGAACCAAACAAATAGCTTAGATGCCTTCTATTTCAAATAAAGATAGCAAGAGAACAAAGAAAAATTGATAATAGGAGTAAATTAGAAAGTTGCTTAAAATTGAATGCTCTCTCTGAATCATGAAAGAAAAAATTTGGGTTCAGTGTCCCTTTAAATAATTTGAGTAGGGTTAGGTGTTTAAATATGTAATATAGTTTAATCTAATTTTAGTATAATAGTTAGGGTAGATTAATTATTAGTTTAATATTAGTTTAATGTAATTGTAGGATAATACTGTAGTTCGGGTAGGTTAATGAATAGTTTAATATAGTTTAATGTCATTTTAGTATAATAGTTAGGGTAGGTTAATTAGTAGTTTAATATAGTTTAATTTAATTCTAAAGGTAAGTTTAAATTTATTATAAGATAGGGATGAGTTAATATTTAAAGTAAAGTTAGCGGGTTGTTAGGTTTAGAGCTTAATAGCTTAATTTAGTTTATGGCGATGTGGGGGGCTGGCGGTTTAGGGGTTAATAGGTTTAGTTAATGGTAGTGATGTGGTAGGCCAGAGGTTTAGGGGTTAATATATTTATTTAGTTGCGGAGGGCTTCGGGAGTAGCGGTATAGGGATTAATTACTTTATTTAGTTGCGTTGGGCTTCGGGAGCAGCGGAATAGGGGTTAATATATTTATTTAGTTGTGGTGGGCTCCGGGAGCGGAGGGATAGGGGTTAATACATTTATTTAGTTGCAGCGGTATCTGGGAGCAGCGGG
Source organism: Bombina bombina (assembly GCF_027579735.1). NCBI lineage: Eukaryota > Metazoa > Chordata > Amphibia > Anura > Bombinatoridae > Bombina > Bombina bombina. The sequence goes on from NC_069499.1 coordinate 769,431,272, forward strand.
ATAGGGGTTAATAACATTATGTAGGTGGCGGCGATGTCGGGGCGGCAGATTAGGGGTGTTTAGACTCGGGCTTATGTTAGAATGTTAGGTGTAAACGTAACTTTTATTCTACCATAGAAATCAATAGGGTATCGGGCAGCAGCGAACATAAGTTTTCACTGCTTTCAGACTCCCATTTATTCCTATGGCATCCGCGGCCTCCAGGGTGGCGGATTGAAAAGCAGGTACGCTGGGCGGGATTAGTGGCGAGCGTACCTGTTAGAGGTTTGATAACTTGCAAAAGTAGTCAGGTTGTGCCGAATGTGTATTCGGAACATCTGTAATGACGTAAGCATCGATCTGTGCCAGACTGAGACTGGCGGATGGTATGTTACATCACAAATTTCAACTTTTGCCCGTCTGTAGGCTTTGATAAATTAAGCTAATGAGGCTCGCCACAATTACGCTGCGGAATTCCAGCGTATTTGCGTTGACGGCTTGATAAGTAGGCCTCCTAATCTTAAATAATATTCTCTTTTTTCCCAGGGATGGGTAATCACCCAGTTTATGTACAATCACTCCTGCTAAATAATTGACCTTATTTTTACTTTTGTCCACTCCCAAGCTGTGTACTATAAAATATTGCAAAGGGCTCAAAGATATGAAGTGTTCGGTATTAGAAAAAAAGGCAGGCTAAGGGCTTTAACACAGAGCTATATGCATATACATGTTTAAAGATGTATTTATGTATTTATATATATATTTATATGTGTATATATGTATATACAGACATATATAGCCACATAAAGACATAAATATATATGTATACATATATAGACATATAAAAGTGCATTGGAGCCCTTTGCAGTTAAGTAGATAAAAACATGTAAAAGCATATTTATATTTAATAAAAATGGTTATACTGTATATTTATTGTAAATATTTCACATTCCAATGTTCTGGATATTGCAGAATATGTTCTATGTATTTTTAAATAGATATTCCTATATGTACATATATATCTATATTTATTTATACCTATATATAATCATCTATATATGTAGGTATATATATTGTACTAAAATACCATCAGATATATGTAGAAATATGTATTTATGAATAAATAGAACATATTCTGTTATGTGAAGAACATTGGAATGTGAAATATTCATATTTTCATGTCGGGTTAGTTCACTTGAGATTATGCGATTGTGTTTGCATACGAGTTGGGTGTTTTTTTCCACTTGTTTTGCTCCATTTACTTCTACAGTATGTAGGAATATATTAACGCAAGCAGAATATCCTAAATTCTGCTTTTTTTGCCCCATCGGATTAGCGCTCTAATTCAAAAACAGTTTACTTTCAACTTGTAATGTGAATGTTACCCAACGTGCGCAAAAAGATTATTCCTAATTAGCGGGAGCATTAAATACCACTCCACTTGTAATCTGTCCCTTAAAGGGACATTAAACACTAAATAGATTTCCTGCACCTCTCTCTAATTATGGGTGCACCATGTTGGAACTTTGGTTACACAGCAGGCATCTGAAGGAGTGTTACTGCACAAGTGCAAACGCATCAGCACTGGAATGCAATAATAGGTAAATTTCAACATGGCAACATCCATGACTAACAGGAGGCAGAGAACAACCGCAATACTATTCATATAAAATGTATTTAGTTTTTAATGTCCCTTTTAGGTGTTCACAATCATCTATTTTTTCTTACTGCAGCTTATTACATTGTTTACAATGAGCTCCTTTACCATTGTTTTGTCATTTGAATTAACCGTGTTTGCCTGTTGAAAATACCATCTATACTAAAATTCAATAGAAAAGTTATGTAAACAAGAGACAGCAGAATATATAAACCTCCATTGTGGGGTTACAGAGATAGCCCAGCCCATTTGAAACTGTTGCTGCAGCAAATTTGAATACAATTAACTTTTATTAGCTGCTTGCCTGAGTACATTGCTCTTTTACGTGACTTCAGTTATTTAATATTCTTTCCTAAGGCTCAGTATAGTACATGTTACCCTATCTGATACTGACCAGCCATACTTTGTCTCCAGTTGTTCTCTTATATGATATCACAAAATGCTTAAGTTTTCCTGTGCAGCCTTTTCAGTGAAGGGACACTTGTTGATAAACTGTGAGTTCATACTGTTTGTATGCATGTTCAGTGACTGTGCCCTTAAGGCAGAGCAGTCTATTAATTATTCAGTGTGTTCCTCAATAGATTTGTGGTATGAATCACATATAAGAGGTGATAAATTCTTTCTGCCTCAATCTGGTATTGAGCTGGATTGATCTTGGATTACTTGAGTTGCAGACGAAATGTTGGACAAATGTAGTATGGAAAATTACACTTTATATATCTGATTTGCATTATATATCTCATTAAACAATATTTAACATTTTTATAATATAAATATTTTTCTAAGATAATAAATGATCGTTATTGCTATAAAAGCAAAATCCAACGTCTTCTACATTTTACTTAACATCAAATACCTGGCCCTTCAGTTACCATGTTAGCCATATACCAAAATTAAACCTCAAATCAGTTCCTAGACATGCAGTCCCTTCATTATTCAGAGGCAACATCAAACCTCAGATCCAACCATAGCCCTGCAGCCCCTGTGCCTACCAAATGCCTTATCAGACCTCAGATCAGACCACCATGCCGGCAGCCCCCTTCCCAGGTGCATAAGCTCATCAGAACTTAGATAATTCATATGGTATTGTAGCCTTCTATTAGCCACATACAAACATCTGATCTGAAATCAAAATATTGTCCCCACATAAAATCTCAGATCAGACCCAGACCTTGTACTCTTTATTAGATTCATACCCACATCATACCTCAAATCTGAGGCCTTGCCCTGCAGCCCCTCTTTCAGATACATGCCCTAACCAGATTTATGATCAGACCCCAACATCCTACACATTGTATTTATTATAGCACATTATACTTTAGATCTAGGGTGACCATATAGCCGCTTCAAAAAGGGACACATATGAAAAATACATATTTCAAGGTTCTTATACAGAACAGTTCTGTAAACAGCCCTGAAAAAAAGCCCTGACATATGTATTTTTCATGTGTCCCTTTTTAAAGCGGCAATATGGTCACCCTATTTAGATCTGACCCCTGGTCCTGCAGCACTTCTTTCAAACATATACCCACATAATACCTCAGATCCAACCCTAGACCTGAAACCCCATCATCCAGGCCACATCAAACCCCTGAAGTCTTTCTGTCATCCACATGCCTTATCAGACATCAAATCAGACCCCAAAGGCAGGCATCAAGCTCTAAGAAAGAAACAAAGCCAGAGCTAACAGGTCATGTTAAAACATATTTTATTTCCTGAAGCAACTGTCTTTCTTGAATACTAGTGAAACTAAAGAAGATAAATTGGTGGATTTATGGTACACACACATCTACTAAATATGGAATGATAAATTAAAAATTAGCTTTTATTAAGTTTATTGAAATTTAAAAAGAGATTAAGTACCTCTTTTGTAAAAGTTGTGCTTTGTCCCACTTCCCCTAGAGAGGCAAAAAAGCAAAATATGTAACCCAAAATGCTGCAAAATTTGCATTTTAAAGATTTTTTTTTTTGGCCTCTCATGTGTCTAATAAATTTACATATTGGACATGTCCAGTTTCTGATCTTTCATTTTGGAAAACTGAGAACTTGGATATTAGCACTTTACATCGTGAGTAAGGTCTTACTTGCCTGGCTGTCTGATGTAATTAACGGAACCTATTTCCATTTTTTTCTTGCTTCTTTTTGAGGTTTACATTGCAATTCTCCATTTGAGAACCTTTTTATTAATATTGGACTATATCTTTTTCACTAAACATTATTTTGGTGATATCCTAACTTTAGGATTTTTTTCATTGAGCCATAATTAGGTTTGCATGAGGTCGCAAACTGTTATATATGCTGTCAGAAGCAATTTTGATTATCGACTCCTTCCATTGGTGCGTTATAGAACAGTTCCGACTGCCAAAATAATTTTCGCATCCTATATAAAGTATTAGAAGTCATTAAGCGATAACTTATACCAGGTTATATACAGAGTCATTACAGACTCAATGACAATATACTGACTGTTACAAATGAGGAATGGGACTTGGAATTATTATTTCAGATGATTTAAAATTAAGTAAACAATGTAGTACTGCAGCGAGTAAGGCCAGCAGAATGCTTGGATGTATTGGTAGAGGTATTTGCAGCAAAAATAGTAAGGTTCTTATGCCACTTTATAGATCATTAGTTAGGCCTCATTTTGAGTTCTGTGTGCAGTTCTGAAGGCCATGGGGCCAATTTATGAAAATGCAAGTGGACATGATATGATGTAGCGTATCATGTCCGCCACACATCGATAAATGTGAACTGCTTGTGCATGCCGCCCCCTGCAGATTCGTGGCCAATCGGCCACTAGCTGGGGTGTCAATCAGCCTGATCGTATAGGGTCAAGCGGATTGATGTCCACAGCCTCAGAGCAGGCGGACAAGTTATGGAGCAGTGGTCTTTAGACCGCTGCTTCATAACTGTTGTTTCTGGTGAGCCTGAAGGCTCACACGAAAACAGGGGCATCAAGCTCCATTCAGCCCCCTTTTCTTCAGAAGTATATAAACAAACTTAAATCTGTGCAAAGGAGAGCAACCAAAATGGTACATGGTATAAAAAATAAAACGTACTAGGAGAGGCTCAATGACCTAAATATGTATAGTTTAGAGGAGAGAAGGGAAAGAGGTGATATGGTAGCAAATTTCAATTATATTAAGGGGCTCAGTAAAACTGAGGCTGTGAGTATTTTACATAAAAAGGAAAATTCAAGAACAAGGGGTCATGATCTCAATCTGAAGGGTAGTAGATTAAGGAGTAATTTGAGGAAGAATTTTACAGAAAAGGGTGATTGATTCATGGAATTAACTTCCACAAGAGGAAGTAATGCTATCCTACGAACTAGATAAGTTTATACTTTTAGGAAATATTGGGCAGACTTGCTGGGCCTATGGCTCTCATCTGCCGTCAATACCTATTTTTCTATGTTTCTATTGTTATCCGATAGGAATAATTGCACTTACTTTCTTATATATATATATATATATATATATATATATATATATACACAAGCAGATATCTACAAAATTCAAACTACACCTTTGAATAGGGCGGCAAAACATATTACATATATTAACAAAGTGGAAAAATAATTACAGGCAGTCCCCGGGTTACGTACAAGATAGGGACTTTAGGTTTGTTCTTAAGTTGAATTTGTATGTAAGTTGGAACAGGCACTTTTTTTAGGTGAAACTCTAGCCAAACATTTTTTTTTTTTTTTTGGATAGCATAGGATAAAGTTTGTTTTGCTATCTGTGCCCCTGTTCAGAAAATTTCACATCACTTTCTGTCCTTGTGACAATTGGATTTTCAGTATTTTGGATTATCCTGGAAAGAAGGATTGTCGATAAAGCTCTATTTTCTCTGTATGTAAGTACGAGTTGTACTTAAGTCGGATGTCTGTAACCCGAGGACTGCCTGTATAATAAAAAATAGTATTTGCTTATAGTTAAAAAAATATATATTATAAATAATTGTATCTTTGCTTTTGTGTCTCTTTAGAGGTAATCACAGATAAGGAGCACAGAAGTTAAACGTACATTTTTTAATTTTTTTTTAAGTTTCAAAAAAGCTTTATTAAAATATTTGTGGTTGGGGAGCGGAGCTAGCCCAGAAGCCAAATGGTCACATCTTTCTGCAGCTCTGTAAAAGAACAATACTAAATTCTAATAACTTAACTTCTCAGCTCCACAAACCAGTCTGAGTGGTGCACTAATGTCTTCTAAGGCTAATATTACAGGAAACTGACCTCTGATGTTCATCTAGGGGCAGTAAATGACCGGAACTTTCAGGGAGGCCTTTGGTAAGAACCACGCTGCTGCAGCCATCTTTTCTCAGACACGCAGATGTTATAGCGAACGAATAAATTATCACATGTGCAGCACAGAAACCCTCAGCCTATATAGCGGTGAAGTACTACCCACATTCCGAAGGAATGGTCAGCTCTAGCCTAGATTAAAGATAGACACTATCCAGTAGGCATCCCCGGGATATGTGTTAGGATGCCTGGGCTCATCCCGTCACGAGAAATCCAACTTTGCCAGTTACAACATGCAGCCCGATTTAAGAATCCTGATCCAAGCCCTAACAAAACAGCTTAATCACCAAGCATCAGAACTTGCTGAAGAGATTGGGTTGACTTTCTCCTCTGATATCTTCAGGTTTGCGGCAACGTCTCCCAATATCTCCCAAGAGGCTCTGGCCCCATGCGCAGCTCAGGTACACCCGGCTGAAGGGAATGAGATCAGCTGTTTTGCGATTCAGCATAGTATGGAGGTCTTGCATCCTGATCGTGCACAAGCTCCTCATACACATAGTAATGAGAGGGGGGTTGACGTGAGGCATCAAGAGTACTATCAACTGAGGGAGACCACTCATTCTTCGGAGGCAAGTATTCTGCTCCAGAGCTATACCGAGATTGGAGCTAACCATATCCCTTGCCCAAAACCGAGTATAAAGTCTGGGCAGAAGATCGGACATCTTAGAGGCTCCTATCTCTTACCTACAGAGGACACTTTTAAGTGGAGAGAGGAGATTATCGTCAGATCTTGCAATCAATCCCACACAGCTCTCTCGGCGACTGCGGGATCTCAAACCTCTCACATGGTTGTAAATTTTGACCAGGTCTTCCGGCTGGTCAGTGAAGTGTTCCTTCTCAGTGGAACTGTAGAGAGATCCCTGGGTAGGTCAATCGGTGCAGTCCTGCTTGCCAGATGCTGGCTCAATAGACAGTATAACTCTGATACCTTGCTTCAGTTCAGGGTTGGAATAGGCTAGAATTGGAATCGTCTAATTATCTACAACTCCTAGCCGGTCTTCTGTGTGACTCTGGCATTAACTTTTGTAAGACAGCCCTTCAAGATGTAGTTTGTTGTATGTTTGTATAAGTTTATTATTGCTCATATCTTATTCAATACCGTTGTACAATCTTTCATTACTATGATGTATATATGTTTTGCCCTCATAGCACTGTGGCTCTCCTTGTAAATAGGACACAACAGATCGTGCCTGAAGGGTTACGCTGCAATAGTAATTGCAAGTCTTGAAAGTTTAAATTTGATCTTTATGGCTTTCCCATGTATTCTCAATTTAAGATAAGTTTCAAAATATTTAATATATTTACTAGGCTAGTTACGTGGTTAGATCTAGTAACACTCCTCACTATACCCTTATGTAGATTTATATAGACGCCTAATACCTATTATGCCAACACACCTAATTTGTTTCTAAGCATTTTACTTTATCAAGGCCTCTCTTATTTTAGGGCAACAAGAGATAAATACAGTGAATCTATAGGTTACCTACATACATACCAGGCTAATTGGAATACTTCTGTTTCTAATATATGGCTTTCTCTTAAGAGCCAGGTTCAAGTAACCTTTACATACCAATACTATTATGCTTGCTAGTATTATTATATGCTAATAATATAGTTGTCTCTTAAGATATTATTCCATGTAATGAGTATGAGTTATACTGTACAGATGCTGTCGTACACCAATATTTTATCTTATCGCACGCTATAGCCCCTCATATCATCTCATTTTAATTTTTAAACAGATTATTCTTTCAGGGTTGCCTTTCCCCTTTAAGACTAGTAGCTAGCAAAATATGTAGTTATTGCTTGCAGTCTAGGAATATTACTATGCAAATAACTCCTTGAAAAGGTGATATCTGGATAAGATCACATATCATGAAATGCAAGATCTCTGTAAATCTATTTCCTGTACCACCTTAATACTAATATGTATATTCCCTTTAGGGATTATCCCTTTATAGTTTTTTTGCTTCTATCTTATACTTAATTGCACATATAACCAATTGATAGCCCAAAAATATATCTACTGGGCTGAGTACACTATGCCGGCAGGGGAGGGAGGGGTGTAACTGCAGCCAGTGATAATAGATGTTGGCTCTGACTGATTGCAAGCCTGTTATATAAACAATACTCATTGTACTATGATTATAGTTACAGAGAAGAGTTAGATAACTGTACGGTACACGCATCTTCATGCGATTATGTCTGGAAACTTCCATATTTGTTACTGTGGCTCCACATTACATGAGATAACCCGGTTATGCTAGAGTTCCTGAAAGTTATCATAAATATTATAAGCTCGCAAAATGAGCTTCATATTATGGTCTAAAATGTGGATGTTGTGCATATATACTTATATCTGTGTAGATAAGCTTATGATTTCAACTCAATATCATCTAGAAGTTTCTAACTCAGTTTGTATAGGAGATCTGGGAGGGTCCATTACTCTTTCTAATTTATTTAACAGCTCTTTAGCTTTACCTTGGCCCTACCTCATTCTCCCCCAAAAAAATAAATATATATTACACCAGATGCACTCAAGATACAATAGGCTAAGCATATGCAACTTTTTGTTCTTCTCTTTTCCCATTAATTTATAATACAGCTTCATAAGAACTGCCACATTATAATATCATTATTATATACAAAAATTCTGAGGCCCTTGAGTATTCACTTATATTTTATTTTCTCTGGCTCCGCCCTCCCTTCCCCATTACCAAACCCAGGCTTAGGCCCGGGCTCATATTGTTAAATATATATCAAATAGAAAAGAAAGGGATGGTATCTCCCCTCACCCTTTCCCACTCTGTGTATCAGGGTGGGTCATACCCAATATCCCTTTTCCGTCTGTGTCCAGTGGGGACAACAATCCCTGAGGGGAGATACAAATTACATCCCTTACTCATAGTGGTTTTAACATAAATGTCATAAGCCTGTAAAATGAGCTTCATATTATGGGCCAAAATGTAGATGTTTTACATATATACTTATGTCTGTATTAATATTCTTATGTTCTCAACTCAGTATCACCTAGAAGCTTTAACTCAGTTTACATAGGAGATCTGTGAGGGTCCATTACTCTTTCTAATTAATTTAACAGCTCCCTTGCTTTACTTTGGCCATACCTCATTTCCCTCAAAAATGTATTGCACCAGATGCACTCAGGATACAATAGGATAAACATATGCAAATTTTACCTTTTCGCTTTTCCCATTAATTTATAACACAGCTTCATAAGAACTGCCACATTATAATATCATCATTATATACAAAAATTCTGAGGCCCTTGAGTATTCACTTATATTATATTTTCGCTGGCTTTGCCCTCCCATCCCTATTGCCAAACCCAGGCTTAGGCCCGGGCTCATATTGTTATATACATATCTTATTACTAATACCCCCCCCCATATAGTTTATTGCGCATGTGAAACATTGTTACATAAGAGCCTTGACATCTCCTTTCTTTTTTCTCTCTCTTTTTGACTACTACTAAGCGGTGTTTACCCGCTGATGCTGGTCAAACTGGGATACCTAATTATAAAAGATAAAGACAGTAACATCTCTCTATCACTCTCCTCATTGGGGCTGCATCCAACTGTCTGAGATGTAGGTGTCAAGAATATATAGACAGTTTTATGTGTTAGAACAATGCTATTATAGTTCTGTATATATTTTATTCTTTATGGTTATCATTTCTTTATGTTGCCTATAACAATTGGTTCACTCTTTGAATCACCGCATTAACCATTGTTCAAACGCCATGTTTATAAAGAAGAAAATGAGATTCTCAAATACTTTTTGTACTCTACAGTTTTAAATCTACAAACATATATGGACTCAAATTTTTGTCTAAATGCAGATACGGATGTTAACACCATACTGAATACTGTAGATTGTTTATTGCAGTTGGAATGTATTGAATCTTTCTATGTTGTACTTAACTCAAGAATCTCAATAAAATAAAATAAAAAAATAAAAAATATTTGTGGTTTCACAATAACAAAAAGATCAAGTCAATATGGTATACAATCTTTTTAAGATATAACATTTTGCCACATAAAATAATTTGCTCTGCAGACCATATGCAAATACATAACCATGTTTGTGGAACCTTGACTTTTTGCCTCCATTTTGTGGACAACTTTTGGGTCCTGTATCCTAACTGTATTAACTTAAGATTGGGGCTGACTTGCATGTGGCTCAATAAAAATGAAAAGGAAACATCCGCATGCACCCGATCTGAGACCTTATTGGGTCTCTTTAAGATTAACTTAAACAATAAAATTGTGCACCTCCCATGACCTAGGTTCATGCTAAGTCTTTCTTTTAGCATGGTCTTTTCTTTGTGCGTATCCTGCCTCGCTTTATTCTATTTGACCAAGAGGGGAGGGGGAAGTGAAGAGAGGGGAGGTCGCTGTCTTGGCTGGGGGGGAGGGAGGAGTGGGGGGGATAGATCAGAAAATAAAACAGGGGGGACAACGTCCTGTGCAGGAGTTCGATTTGTTGTGTACATTAGTGTTATTAGCTTTGTTTCCATATGTGAAGCATCATTTCGTGTGTCTCCACTGTACCACTTCTGACATAGTGATACCGCTCTAGCTGTAATAGTGCTTCTACTTGTTTTTCCCATTCTTGAAATGTGGGGCTTGTGGTGGTCTTCCAGGGTCTGGGGATTAAGATTTTTGCCCTGCTTATCATTGTTAATAATAGCTTACATTTCGCCATGTCTTTGAACCATGGTAATTTTGAGAAAAGGAGTATCTTAGGGTCTCTAGGGACTATTACTTCTAGTATCTTGCAAATATGTGTGATAATGTCTGCACAAAATTGTTGGAGTCTAGGGCATTCCCACCATATATGTAGTATGGTGCCCTCTTCTGTGCAGCCCCTCCAGCACTTGCCCGTGGAGAATGGGTATATAATTTTTAGTCTGCTTGGGGTGAGGTACCACCTGGCTAAGAATTTAAGGTTAGTCTCCTGCATTTGTGCTGAGATGGAGGCTGTTTTGTTATTGATGGATATGCTTTTCCAGGTACTTAGCGTTAGTTCTAGGTATAGCTCTCTTCCCCATGCCCTTGTGTATGTCGGAAGGTGGTCTGTGTCATGTATTTGGAGTTTCTTGTACAAGATGGATATTAAGTGAGAGTGAGGATGTTTAGTGATACAGAGTTTTTTTTGCCTTAGTAATGATTTCTTATTTTTGTGTGAGGAGATAAAGTGATTTATCTGTGCATATGCCAACCAATGTAGATGTGGTTCTATATCCACTATGGCCTCCCATTTCTTTATTCTGTGTTGCTGTGTCAGGTGGGATATTGTGTTTTGCTCAATTGACTGTCCTAGGTGCGTGTACCGTCTTGTCAAACTAAATGGGAGGGCCGGGTTACCCATGTATGGTGTCATGGGGGATGTTGGTGGGGATATATGTGTGGAGGTATGGAGAACCTTATCCCAGACTACGAAAAACTCCCTAAGGAGGGGGAAGTTCTCTATGATCAGGGGTCAGTCTTTTTTTTGTAGCCATTCTATGTGTCCAGGGTTGTTTGTATGTAGGATAGCTCTACCTATTTGTATCCAGTGTTTTGTGGTGTCGTTTATGCGTCACTCTACAAGCCTCTGTAACATTATAGCCTGTCGGTATATCTGTATATTTGGGACGCGCAATCCCCCCTCGTCTTTTGGCAGGTATAAAGTCTGTTTGTTGATTCTTGGTTTTATACCATTCCAGATGTATGTCTCTAATGGGTTCTGGAGTTTTGCGATGTAATCTGCCGGCAATGGGATAGGGAGTGTCTGTAGAGGATTTTGGGCAAGATATTCATCTTTATGACGCTTATTCTACCCAGCCAGGATAGGTTTTTATTCTTCCAGTTAGAGAGATCGCTAATTAGCGACCCCTCCAACTGCTTATAATTTTCCTCAAACATTGTGTCTGTGTTTGCCGACAGATATACCCCTAAGTATTTCATTCTGTCCAGCTGTCATTAACTGGGATATTTTTTCTTCTGCTATGGTTACATTTAGAACTTCTGATTTGTTGACATTTAATAGGAAGTTGGAGTGTATTCCATACTCCTGTATCAGCTCCAAGGCCCGCAGGAGGGACGATTCAGAGTTTGTAAGCGTCAATAAAATATCACCCGTGTACATTGCTAATTTATGCTCTGTGTTGTCTAGCCTGATAACTGTAACCCGGGAGTCCACGCAAATCTTAAGAGCCAGTATTTCTATAGATATCGAGAATAGGATCGGCGAGAGGGGACATCCCTGCCTAGTGCCGTTTGTAATTCTGAAGCTCTTGGATAAGAGTCCATTAACCTTAATCCTGGCTGATGGTGCAGTGTAGAAGGAGAAGATCATCTCCACGAAGGGTTCACTGAAGCCCATTTTTGACAGGGTGGTCCTTAACAAAAGGCCATTTCACCCTATCGAAGGCCTTCTCGGCATCTGTGGATGTCAGTGTCAGTGGTATCCCAAAATTTTTGGCATGTGAGATAAGCTGTAACACCTTCAGGGTGTTGTCCCTTGCCTCTCGGACCGGGACAAAGCCCACTTGATCCGAGCTAATCAGCTTAGGGAGAATTTGGTTTATACGCGTGGCCAATATTTTCGCATTTATTTTTACATCGAAGTTGAGCAGGGAGATTGGGCGGAAATTCTCAGGCCTGTCTGTTGTTTTGCCCGGCTTTGGGAGGACTGTGATGTGTGCTTCAAGTAAGTTTTGTGAAAACCCCAGGAGTGTATTATATGTGTCTGCTAGGTGCGGGATTAGTATTGGCAAATTTTTTTTGTAGTAAGCAATTCCTAGACAATCTGGGCCAGGGCTTTTCCCAGTGGGGGTGTCTTTTATTGATTTTAAGATTTCATCATGCGTTATATGTGCTTCTAGCAGTTTAGCTTCTTCTGGGTTAATCCTCGGAATTTCCAGGCCCTCTAGGTAAGTTTCCAGCTCAGGCTCTATGTCTCTGTCATGGATAACAGTGTCTGGCAGTGAGGAGTTCATATTTAGGTTATATAATGAGGAATAATATAGTCTCAAAGTTTTTGCAATGCCCCTACTATCCTCGTGTTGTTTTCCTTCTTTGTCTACGATACCTGATATGTATGCCCTGTACTGTTTCCGTTTTAGAACTTTTGTTAGGAGTGCACCAGGCTTATTGCCAAACTGAAAATATTGTTGTTTTAGATGGAGTGCACTTACTTGTGTCTCCTTAAGTTGTAGTGTCCGGAGTTCTCCCCTTACCTCTAACAAGGAGTTGAATAGGTCAATAGAGATAGTGTCTTTCTTATGTTCTCCTTCCCAATAAGCAATTTGTGCTTTTAATGAGTTATAGTACTGTCTGGTCTGCTTACGTTGTTGTGCCTTGAGTTTGATCATTACCCCTCTTATGACAGGTCTATGGGCTTCCCATATTAGTGAGGGCTTGGCTTGGTCTGTTTTGTTTAGCCTGAAATATTCCTCTAATTCTTTTGTGATCTCTAGTTTAGTCAAAGGGTTGTTTAATAAGTTCTCATCTAAGCGCCAATGTATGGGAGGATTGGTTTCTTCGGCCACTCAGTCACATATCACCGGTGCGTGATCCAACCAGGTGATTGGTAGGATGGCTGTGTGGTACACTTGTGAGAGCAATGCTGGGTCCGTCATAATGTAGTCTATTCTAGAGTATGAGTGGTGGGGATGTGAGTAAAAGGTATAATTCCTTTCTTTATGGTGTGAAACCCTCCATGTGTCCCGTAATAGGAGCTGCTGCAGCTGTGAATTTATTGATTTCAGCACTCTTTGGGAGTGGAGGAGCCACAAGATGTGTCTACATTTGGGTCCAAGGGTGCATTAAAGTTCCCTCCCAATATCACCTCCCCTTTGCCAACTTCTAATATCTTTTGTGCAACTGTTTTCAGAGTGATATGCTGCTGTTGGTTGAGCAGATACACATTTACCATGGTTACGTATCTATTGTATAACAAACCTTCCACCAATATGTATCTCCCCCCTTGTCCCATTCCATGTGTGTTGGGTAAAAATGTGTGGAGTTGTTATTAAAGATTCCCACTCCTCCCACCTTTGCCGGGCCTGAGGCCAGGAATACATTTTGATATCTGGAACTGATTATTCTCGGTTCCCTGCCTTTTTTGAAATGGGTCTCCTGCATGAAGAGAATATCTCCCCCTGTCTGTGCATTTCTTTAAAGGCTATGGACCTCTTTTCAGGACTGTTGAGGCCCTTGGTGTTTATAGTTATAAGGCACAATTTGTGTGCTCTCAACTGTGCCCCCCATGTCACCATTATAACAGGCCAATGCAAGGTTTGGGGTGGGGGAGGGGGTCCTCGGTGGGGAAGTGCTTAGTGTTCGGGAAAATGGTAAGGGTGTGGGTTGTGTTTAGCAGGGAAGGTGTGACAGTGACCTCGGCTCCAACTATTTTATGGGTCTGATAAATCAGTAGAAATGCCAAGTGAATTAACCATCACGGGAAATGCCCGAAATCTAGTGCGGTGGTATAGGGTGTTATCCCTTACTCCCAGAATGACATTCTGATAGTGTTTACCTGTATGTTGCAAGTATTTAATAAAGTCTGTATGAGTGAGTTTTCTATTAATTCTTGGAGGTTCTGCTAGAGTGAATATTGCTCCTGTAGCCACCTCCCACAGGGAGCGTGTTGGTATATGGATTATTTCTGTGTTCCCTGTGTCCCCACATATGATATCCTCCATGTGAAACCCCTGCCAGTCCCGAGTGTTTTGGTGTTTCTGACCTTGGTGCAATGTCTGCTCCACTCATTTTGTTCTTGCCTTGTGGGCACAAGCACGTTAGTTATATGAGTTCATCCGCAGATTGCAGCTCGGTTTGTGACATCTCGTGTCTTAATATACAAAAAAAAAAAAACATCAAACAACGGAACATTTGAATGACATAGCAGCTGTCAGTATTATCATTTGCTACTCATTCAAAAACCACAAACTGAAAGTTAAACAATATAACAATAGGCATATACTAGATATTGACAATGGAACTGTATCAACATTACCCATCAGCTACTGAACTGTCCGCATTTTTAGTCTTTCGCTGCCTGTACGCAGTATATTTGAAGTCCATTCACTGTTAATCTTGTAGATCATCAGGTCTCTTTGTGTACTTCTCCTTTTCTTGTAGGATTTTCTGGCGGGACATTTCTGTCTGGTAGGGACTGTTCCTTGGGGGGGTGAATCCGTATCTGCAGTGCCTCGCAGAATTGCTCCAGGTCATCTGGGCTTTTGTATATAGTCTAATTGTCCCCTTTTGTGGTGGTTATGCTGACCGGGAACTCCCACCTCTGCGGTATGCCCCATGCTCTTAGGACCGTGGTGATAAATTGCAGCTCTCTTCGCTTCTGGAGGGTGGTTGGACTAAGGTCTGCAAATAGCGCTGCGGAATCTGTTGGTGCTCTACAAATAACCGATAATTATAATAATAATAATAAATACTTGGATAGGCACCCCAGCATGTGTGAATTGGGGCTTCTGTCGTGCATGTTTCAGAATGTCCTCTTTTTCTTGATGGTTCAGAAATTTTATTATTACATCCCTCGGCGGGGCTTTGGGCAATGGCTTGGCTCTCCATGATCACATCTGGCGATGTGTTGGTGCCTTTGATTGTTCGGAAGAGGTCTTGTAGATACCCCAATAAAGCCGTTGGTAGGACGCTCTCTGGTATTCCTCTGATGCGCAGATTATTTCTACGCCCTCTGTTGTTGAGGTCCTCCACTTTCTCCAGCAGGTTTTGGATGGTTTCCTCCTGGTTGTACATGAGTTGCAACAGGTGCATCTTGGGTTGTGATTTTCTTCCAAAGTAACTACCTTGTTGTCTATCCGCTTAATTCCCCTCTTCATCTCTTGAAACATATTGTGCATATCCACCATGGCTGACTTGATGTCTTCCTTCGAGGCCAATAGCTTTAAGTCTTCTTTTGTGATTTCTGTAGGCTTTGTAGATAGCGACGGGGCCTCAGGGCTCACTTCTTGCACCTCCATTAGTGGCTGTGTTTCTTGGTTGCCTGGTGCGATATGTGACACACCCTCCGCCGTCTTCATGTAACGGTTTATAATCTTTGTTTTAGGTTGAGTGTCTACTTTTAATGTCTTTTTGGCTGGCATTACCCCTCTGTCTATCTGTGCAGCGCTCTCTTTATAGTGTCCAGCTTTTGGATATGACCAATTTTTATGCAGCTCCAGATTTTACTGCTGTGATGGTGCCTGTTTATGTTTCAAGCCTTCAGCTATCCTGTGCCAGTTTGGCTAATATGTTAGGATGGTGCTCAGCACTTTTTATACTCTTGTGTACTTTCTTGAATGTGTGGGGTTAATTGATTATATGCCGGTTTTTATACTGTAATTGTTTATCCCCTGAGTCCCTTCAACCATGTGGTGTATTAATCACCTCCAACCTGGTTTTCATGTGTCGGCACTGTACTGCGTGGTTCCCTCTGTCACCCCACCCTCTGTCACCCCACACTACCGGGTGCTGTAAGTTAGTGCTTTGCAATGCCTTACCCCATCTGCTGGATCACACAGCGTGTGACCTGATGAGGCCTCAGTGTAAGCTGTTATAGGCAAGTATCGCCGTGAGGTTACAACTGGTTTCCGATAGCTGCAGTGACAAGCTGCTTGGCTGCTGCGCGTCCAGTTCCCATCTGTGTGGCGCCCCTCTAGGCTTTTACTGTTTGGTTCAGCGGCATACTTTTTTGCTGTTGCTACTGAGCGATGCGTCCCAGTCTGGGTCAGGCCTTCTCTGTTACACGTGTGGTTGCCGGTACTGCCGTTAGTGAGGGCGGGACTACGGGTATGGCTTTCCAAGATCTCTGCAGTGGCTAGTTAAACTTTTAGTGTTTTTTTAGGGCATTCTGAATAAGTTGTTGCTCATTAATTTGTCGATCTGGGGGATCAAGGCCTAGGAGCTGTTCTAGCAAGCGGCCATCTCACTGCATGGCCAAGCTCCGCCCCTCGTTAAATGTACATTTTAAAGTGTAAGGTCAGTTACCATAGTAACTAACTTGATTTTCAAGAAATCCAATGTTGGATGGAAGGGTTAACACATAGTTAACTTACACCTACATGAAAATAGCGACTGCACACAATGTGCAAAATATTTAAATGGAAACATGGTACTAAAATGGATTCATATATTATGGCCCCATTATCTATGGCTCAATGGAAACTAGCCCATTGTTTTTTTATTGTTTTATTGTTTTATTTTTCACATACTATTGATTGTATAATAGTATTACTGGTGATTAATGTTAGGACAACCAGTCAGGCAATAAATTTAGAATTTTAGTTATACAGGCTTGTCCAATAAAGCCTTAACCTAGTATAGGGAAGTGGGAAACTAGGGTAAGCTCAGAAATTTTCAATCACTTTGACTAGAGCTATAGGAATGTCCAGTTGTGTGACTTATGTACCTCTGTGAGCTAGTCATTGGCTCAAATTCAATTAGTGAATTGTTTGTTCTGTTAGCACTGAAAGACAGGCTATATTAAGTATTTCAATTCTATAGTGTAAGATTTCTGTTAAAATTAGTTGTATGTATTTGTTTTTCTCAGTGGAAATTATGGTGATGAATCCGATTTCAATATTCGGCTGAAACGAATGCCAACATGAAAGAAATTTGTTTGAATCAAAAGTTGGGACAAATCTGAAACTAATTTTTTGTATGATGTTTTTGCTTGAGCACATCTCTAGCATTTTCAGCAAGCTTAGTGATGTCGCAAACATAAAAATTTCCGCAAAAGTTTGCGAACGGGCGAACCGGGCGAACCGCCATAGACTTCAATAGGCAGGCGAATTTTAAAACCCACAGAGACTCTTTCTGGCCACAATAGTGATGGAAAAGTTGTTTCAAGGGGACTAACACCTGGACTGTGGCATGCCGGAGGGGAATCCATGGCAAAACTCCCATGGAAAATTACATAGTTGATGCAGAGTCTGGTTTTAATCCATAAAGGGCATAAATCACCTAACATTCCTAAATTGTTTGGAATAACGTGCTTTAAAACATCAGGTATGATGTTGTATCGATCAGGTAGTGCAAGGGTTATGCCTGCTTCACAGCGACAGACCAAACTCCCGCAGAGGGTACAACATCATCATCATCACACCATACGTCCATGTGTGTAATGCTGCCTGACTGAGACATATCCCTGTTATCTACATCCTCTGGCAATAATGGTTGCGCATCACTCATTTCTTCCAACTGATGTGTAAATAACTCCTCTGACAGATCAAGTGAAGTGGCTGTGGTACTAGTGTTGGTGGTGGCGGCAGGCGGGCGAGTGGTAACTTGAGAGGTGCCTGAAGCTAAGCTGGAGGAGGATGGTGCCTCAAGGTTCCGAGCGGAAGCTGTAAAAGATTGGGTGTCCTGTGTTAGCCAGTCAACTATGTCCTCAGAACTTTTCAAGTTCAGGGTACGTGGCCTCTGAAAACTGGGCATTATTCTAGGGCCAAAGGGAATCACAGCACCACGACGGCCCCTGCGGGGTGGCCTGCCTCTGCCTGTCATTTTTTTTTCGATTAGTGGTACTATGCATGCAAGCTACTGTGACAACAGATATGAGTGGCACTGTGCACTGGCAGAAGTTGGCAGAGTAGACACTGTAGGTCTGACACACACGCTTGCAGACAACTAACTGCTATTCAATCTATTACAGTCAAAATTGTATTTTTTTTTTTAATGTACACTACTGTTACACCAGATATGAGTTGCACTGGTGTGACACTGTGCCCTGGCAGGCCCTGAAACGCACACGCATGAAGGAAACTGACTGATATTATTTCACAGTCAAATTTCTAGTTTTTTTTTTTAACCCCTTAAGGACCAAGGCCATTTTTCAATTTCTTTCCCTTAAGGACCAGGGCTATTTTTACATTTCTGCGGTGTTTGTGTTTAGCTGTAATTTTCCTCTTACTCATTTACTGTACCCACACATATTATATACCGTTTTTCTTGCCACTAAATGGACTTTCTAAAGATACCATTATTTTCATCATATCTTATAATTTATTATTAATAATATTATAAAATATGAGGAAAAAATGGAAAAAACACACTTTTTCTAACTTTGACCCCCAAAATCTGTTACACATCTACAACCACCAAAAAACAACCATGCTAAATAGTTTCCAAATTTTGTCCTGAGTTTAGAAATACCCAATGTTAACATGTTCTTTGCTTTTTTTTTTGCAAGTTATAGGGAAATAAATACAAGAAGCACTTTGCTATTTCAAAACCACTTTTTCTCAAAATGAGCGCTAGTTACATTGGAACCCTGATATCTGTCAGGAATACCTGAATATCCCTTGACATGTATATATTTTTTTAGAAGACATCCCAAAGTATTGATCTAGGCCCATTTTGGTATATGTCATGCCACCATTTCATCGCCAAATGCGATCAAATAAAAAAAAATTGTTCACTTTTTCACAAACTTTAGGTTTCTCACAGAAATTATTTACAAACAACTTATGCAATTGTGGCATAAATGATTGTAAATGCTTCTCTGGGATCCCCTTTGTTCAGAAATAGCAGACTTATATGGCTTTGGCGTTGCTTTTTGGTAATTTGAAGGCTGCTAAATGCCACTGCGCACCACACGTGTTTATGCCCAGCAGTGAAGGGGTTAATTAGGGAGCATGTAGGGAGCTTGTAGAGTTAATTTTAGCTTAAGTGTAGTGTAGTAGACAACCCAAAGTATTGATCTAGGCCCATTTTGGTATATTTCATGCCACCATTTCACCGCCAAATGCGATCAAATAAAAAAAAAATGTTCACTTTTTCACAATTTTAGGTTTCTCACTGAAATTATTTACAAACCGCTTGTGAAATTATGGCACAAATGGTTGTAAATGCTTCTCTGGGATCCCCTTTGTTCAGAAATAGCAGACATATATGACTTTGGCGTTGCTTTCTGGTAATTAGAAGGCCGCTAAATGCTGCTGCGCATCACACGTGTATTATGGCTAGCAGTGAAGGGGTTAATTAGGTAGTTTGTAGGGAGCTTGTAGGGTTAATTTTAGCTTTAGTGTAGAGATCAGCCTCCCACCTTACACATCAGACCCCCTGATCCCTCCCAAACAGCTCCCTTCCCTCCCCCACCCCACAATTGTCCCCGCCATCTTAAGTACTGGCAGAAAGTCTGCCAGTACTAAAATAAAAGGTTTTTAATTTTTTTTTATAGCATATTTACATATGCTGTGGTGTAGCATCACCCGCTTAGCCCCCAACCTCCCTGATCCCCCTCAAAACAGCTCTCTAACCCTCCCCATCTGCCTTATTGGCGACCATCTTGGGTACTGGCAGCTGTCTGCTATTATTTCACAGTCAAAAAAGTGTTATGTTTTTTAAATGTACACTACTGTTACACCAGATATGAGTGGTGGCACTGGGCAAGTGGGCACAGTATACGCTGTGAGCCTGACACACACGCTGGCAGGCAGGCAACTGCAATTAGATTACACAGGAAAAAAAAAAAAAGCCGCGGCGAACGCGAACATGCTATTTTCGCCGGGAACTATTTGCCGGCGAACTATTCACGACATCACTAGCAAGCAGTAATTTCTGCAAATCTTTGCCTGCATATCCCTCTCCTGCACTATGCAACTAAACAAACTATGCAACTAAAATTAAGGTTGTTTACATGCCCTTTAATACTGTATAACTTTGTGTTAGTTCTTGATTTTGCAAATTTTTTCTCATGTAACCAGCTGGATGTTGAGAAACTGACACATGCTGGACAACAAGATTTGCAAGGATCAAAATGTAGTTTTAATAACAAAATGCAGACTTAAGTAGGAAAATCTGATATTGGAATGCAAAACAGGTTGGAATATTAGCCATTGTTCTGTTTGCAATTTTTAAAATACTAGTGTGTTTTATATTATTATTGGTTTATACTCACAAGTTAAGTAAACAGAATGGAGTAAACAGAGGTCAGGGTCAAATAGTAAAGGATTTTATATAGTTTACAAAGTTAGTTTTGGAGTTAATTATTACTAGTCAGGATTTCTGAGTGCCTTAATTGCTGGTACATTACATATGCACTTAATAGTTACCAGCAAGATAGAGGATTTACTACAAAAATGTTTATGAAGAATTATGTGATTATTATGATGCGCTACGGAATTTGGAGGCACTATACAAATAAATGATTGTAATAACAATGGGTAAATGATTAGCTACACAGCACAGAGGGCGATATTTATCAAAGGTCTGGCGGACCTGACAGTGCGGATCAGGTCCGCCAGACCTCGCTGAATGCGGAGAGCAATACACTCTCCGTATTCAGCATTGCACCAGCAGCTCTTGTGAGCCGCTAACAGAGAGGTGTCAATCGACCCGATCATACTCGATCGGGTTGAATTTCAACAATGTGTGTCCGACCTGCTCAGAGCAGGCGGACAGGTTATGGAGCAGTGGTCTTTAGACCGCTGCTTCATAACTGCTGTTTCTGGCGAGCCTGCAGGCTCGCCAAAAACACGGGCCCTCAAGCTCCATCCGGAGCTTGATAAATGGGCCCCAGAGAGTCATTGATAAAGCATAATAGGAGCTATTTATAAGAATATGTATAAGACAACTTGAACTGATAAAATTGAATTGATATATTTTTATAGTTAAGGGGCAACCACAAAATAATGACATAAACATAAACTCATCACAAATTTTGCACACTCTATACGGCGACTTATCATCTGTATATTGTATATATTATGGAACGTATATATGAAAATGTTGGGTGCTCTATGAAGCCAATATCCCTTAATATGTGCTATCACAAGCACTCTTGATACTCAAACATAAATAATGAGCAAAAAATCCTCATAGGAATTAAGGAAATTCAATGAACACTGACAACTAAAATTTTCATTGATGGAAAAATAGTTCTATTGAAGAGTATCACTCAGTTCTGTTTAATTTTTGTAATGTACTCTATGTCAGTGTTATTTTTATCTTTTATATATTTAACCCCTTAGTGACCAGATTTTCAATTTGTTGATCGTCTGGGACCAAGGCTATTTTTTGCATTTCTGCGGTGTTTGTGTTTAGCTGTAATTTTTCTCTTACTCATTTACTGTACCCACACATATTATATACCATTTTTCTTGCCATTAAATGGACTTTCTAAAGATACCATTATTTTCATTAAATCTTAAAATTTAATATTAAAAAAATTATAAAATATGAGGAAAAAATGGGAAAAAAACACACTTTTTCTAACTTTGACCCTTAAAATCTCTTACACATCTACAACCACCATAAAACACCAATGCTAAATAGTTTCTAAATTTTGTCCTGAGTTTAGAAAAACAAAATGTTTACATGTTCTTTGCTTTTTTTGCAAGTTATAGGGCAATAAGTACAAGTAGCACTTTGCTATTTCCAAACCATTTTTTTTTTTATAAATAGCGATAGTTACATTGGAACACTGATATCTGTCAGGAATCCCTGAATTACCATTCAAATGTATATATTTTCTAAAAGAAGACAACCTAAGGTATTAAACTTGGAGTATTTTGACTTTTTTTACCACCAATATATGCCAAAAACTGTGATTTTTTGACAAAATAGCAATTTAAGAATACATTTACTGAGAATGTTAAGGGTTACTGCCAAATAACACCCCAATATGTCTTCAGCAGCATCTCCTGAGTACAGTGATACCACCCATGTATAGGTGTGTCGGGATCTCTGGGGGCTAAAAGGCCTTATTTTTATGGGACACATTCCAGTTTTCCAACTTGAAATTTTCATATCTGTCATCATGCACCCATGTCCTATTTGGTACATTTCTGAAGCCGGCCAATGTAAATTACCCCCATCAAACCATATATTTTTGAAAAGTAGACACCCTAGGGTATTTCAAAATGCTGGTATTTTAACACTTTCCATGTACTAATTCAACCACCAGTCTTTGTCAAACTTTTGGGTAGTCATTTGTTTGTGTTATTTTTCACACACATTGCAATTTAGGCATGGATTCTCAGTTCCTGTTATATGTTACTGCCAAAAAACACCTCAATATGTGTTCAACAACATCTCCTGAGTACAGTGATACCACCCATGTATAGGTGTGTCGGGTTTTCTGGGGGCTAAAAGGCCTTATTTTTAGGGGCGCATTCCAGTTTTTCAACTTGGAATTTTCACATCCCATGCCCCCATGTCCTATTTAGGACATTTCTGAAGCCGGCCAATGTAATTTACCCCTATCAAACCATATATTTTTGAAAAGTAGACACCCTAGGGTATTTCAAATGCTGGTATTTTAACACTTTGCATGCACTAA
This sequence comes from Bombina bombina, assembly GCF_027579735.1. Lineage (NCBI taxonomy): Eukaryota > Metazoa > Chordata > Amphibia > Anura > Bombinatoridae > Bombina > Bombina bombina. Next base: position 769,454,518 of record NC_069499.1, read on the forward strand.
TTCAACCACCTGTCAAACTATTGGGCTCTAATTTTTTGTGTTATTTTTCACACACATTGTACGTTAGACATGGATTCTCAGCTCCTGTTATGTGTTACTGCCAAAGAAGACCCCAATATGTTTTCACCAACATCTCCTGAGTACAGTGATACCACCTATGCATAGGTTTGTTGGCTTGTTTGGGGGGGTGCAATGCCAAATGTCTGACATGCATTTGTGATTTTTTTTAACATTCAACATATTTTCTTTGCCTATCGTCTGTTTTAGGGGTCTTTTTACATACCACAATTTGTTTTCCATGAATGTGCATATATTTGAAAAGTTGACACCCCAAGGTATTGTATATGGAGTGCTTTGATGCCTTTGATGCAACCGTTTTAGCCCAAACAATTGGAGAAAGTGTATGGTGGTAAATTGGTAATTTTTCAATTTTCATTTTTACACACACATTGCTTTTTGACTATGATTTAGGAGAGACTGTTGTAAGTTATTGCAAAAAAACACACCAGGTTGTTTTCTGCAAGACCTCCTGTGTACATCTATGCCCCCCATGCATAGGTTTGCCAGGATTTTGGGAAGGTCCACTTACAATTGTATGACTTGTAATTTGAGTTGAAAGTAAGGGTATTTTTTCTGATAGGCCTATCTTTAGTTTGGGGCCTATTGCATACCCCAGTTTTATTTATTGCCATGAAAGTGTATATATTTGAAATGTTGACACCCAAGTTATTGTATATGGAGTGCTTTGATGCCTTTGATGCAACCGTTTTAGCCCAAAAATATGGAGAAAGTGTATGGTGGTAATTTTTCAATTTTCATTTTTACACTCACATTGCTTTTTGACTATGATTTAAGAGAGACTGTTGTAAGTTATTGCAAAAAATACTTCAGGTTGTTTTCTGTAAGGCACCCTGAGTACACCTATGCCCCCATGCATAGGTTTGCCAGGAGTTTGGGAAGGTTATGTTACAATTTTATGACTTGTGATTTTAGTTATTAAAAGTGAGAGTATTTCTTCTGCTAGGCCTATCTTTAGTTTGGGGCCTATCGCATACCCCAGTTTTATTTATTGCCATGAAAGTGTACATTTTTGAAATGTTGACAACACCCCAGGTTTTGTATATGGTGTGCTTTGATGTCTTTGAAGCAACCATTTTAGCCAAAAAAAATTGGAGAAAGTGTATGGTGGTAATTTTTAAATTTTCATTTTTATACACACACTGCTTTTTGACTGTGATTTAGGAGATACTGTTGTAAGTTATTGCAAAAAAATACTTCAGCCCTGAGAACACCTATGTCCCCCATGCATAGGTTTGACAGGGTTTTGGTAAAAAAAAAAAAAAAAACAGCCCAAATTTTAGAAAAAAAGTAGTGAAATGTAAAAATCTGGCACATTAAAAGTAAAAAACAACCAAAAAACAGTAAACATAACAAAAAAAAACAGCAAATTTATTTATTTTTTTAAAAATTGACCATTGTATGGTACCGCTTGAAGCAGTCCCCAATGCAGAGTGCAGGCTGTCCAGGGCAATCAGGACAGTGATATATAGTGTCCCTTCTCTTCCCCCTCTTGGTACAGACTCTGCATTTTTTTTGTGGTTTCTGCTTTGCGGCAGTAGGGGGGATTTTAAAAATAAAATGGGTAGCCCCAACTCTGCTCTCTCCCATCACCGCCCGGGGAGCAGGTGCATCTTGGTACAAAATCCCTGAAATGATCTGGAGCTGAAACTGTAAAAAAGTCAGTTTCATTCCGGGGTTTGCTTTTTTGAACAACAAAAAAGCGTTGTGGGTTGCAATCTGCATTAGGTAAATTGCAACCTTTTTGTACCAGGCCCTTGTCTTCCGCATATTTAGGTAGGGCTGCAGCAGCTGATCTGCCAGATCAACCCCACCCATATGCCGGTTATAAGCCTTGATGCACACTGGCTTCCTTATGATCTCAGCTCTGCTATGTACAGAGACCTCCACCGTCCTCTCTGTGTGGTTGGTGGTAAGAAGGTATACATCCTTCTTGTCTCTGTACTTAAGAGCCAACAGCTCCTCTTGGTGCAGAGCTGAGGTCTCCCCCCTTTGTAGCCAGCTGCGTACAAGTTGTCCTGGGAAGCTTGTGTGGTTCTTTTTAATTGTACCGCAAGCTACTGTATCAAAGCAATATAGTAGCTTGAACTAAAGGACACTTGTATAAAAAAATACAAGTGATACCCTTTGTTCATTAGGGGTAATATCAGGTCCCAGACAATCTTGCCAGTGGTTCCCATATGTTCTTGGCAACCTGGAGGGTCAAGGTGTCTATCCTTTCCCTCATACACCTGGAAGGCCTGAGTATACCTATCTCACAGAGCTTATACACCTTTACCCCATACCTGGAGCGCTTGGAAGGAATATACTGCTTGAATCCCAGCCTTCCCTTATACGTCATCAGGGATTCATCAACGCATATATTCCTTCCAGGTGTATAAGCCTCTGCAAACCTGGCAGAAAAGTGGGTAATCAGGGGCGGATTTTATACAGCCTGTCAAATTGGGGATGCTCCCTAGGGGGGCACAGGCTGTTGTCGCTGAAGTGCATGAAATGCAGAATCATTTCATACCTCTGCCTCAACATACTCTGGGATAAAATGGGGGTAGAGCAGATGGGGCTACTGCTCCAGTAGGAGCGAACAGAGGGTTTCTTTATGATGCCCATCAGCATAGTCAATGCCCAGAATTTCTTTAATTCTGGCACATCGACGGGGGCCCATTGCTGCTTTGCCAAATATGTTTCAGGCTTTGCAGCACGTAATTGATGGGCATATAAATTAGTTTGGGCGACAATGTTCCCCAATACATCATCGCCCAGAAACACCTCCAAAAACTGTTGGGAGCTAAAACCTGCCACATCTATATTTATGCCAGGATTTGCTGTGAAGGGTGGGATATCTGGCCTCTGGAGATGAAGCGTTACCCACTCTTCAGCAGCAATGGCAGCAACACGCCAGGGGGGCTGGCAGGGGGGCTAGCAGGGGGGCTAGCAGCCACAGATACATCCCTATCAGTTGAGACTGAATCTAATGATGTATCTGAGCATATGGCAGGGTCAAAATTGGGGTCTGAGTCAGACATAGAGGCATCTGACTCTGACGCAAGGATGGCATACGCCTCCTCAGCACTATATGTTTTCTGTGACATTATTGTATCTGTCACAGAAAAACAAATACAAATTAATTAATTGACTAAATGGCTCTGAAAAGAGCCTTTGGGTTTTTAAAAAAATGACAACAAAAAAATTAACCCCTAAAAAAAATGCACAGACAGCAAAAAAGTACAGCTATGCTACTGCCAGTGTTTTATACTGATCACTGGCAAGCTAGGGGTTAATGACTCTGGAAATTAAATTAAATTAACTAACTGGCTCTGAAAAGAGCTTTTGTTTTTTTTAAAAATTACAACAAAAAAATAAACCCCTAAAAAAAATGCACAGACAGCAAAAAGTATAGTGATTTATAGCGATCACTGGCAAGCTAGGGGTTAATAACTCTGGAAAATAAATTAAATTAGCTAAATGGCTCTGAAAAGAGCCTTTGGGTTTTTAAAAAAAATTACAACAAAAAAATGAACCCCTAAAAAATGCAGACAGCAAAAAAAGTGCAGTTATGCTACTGCCAGTGATTTAAAGTGATCACTGGCAAGCTAGGGTTTTAATGGCTCTGAAAAGAGCCTTTGGATCTCTACATTTTTAACAAATAAAAGAAATTAATCTCTCTCTGCTAAACACAGGTCTCTCTCTTTCTCCAACAAAATCGCACGTGAGGAGAGGGAGGGAGATCCACACTGATCAGAGTCAATATTTACAAATATTGACATGATCAGACAAATGGGGTATTTTATTATGATTTTTTTTTTGGGTGGGAGGCTCAGATTGGGTTACCCTAGCTTGCCCATATGATGAGGCAGGCTAGGGACACCCCCAAAGGCCCCATGATGCACTGGGCATCGCCCTCTTAGAAGGCTTGTAAAAAAATAAATATTTTATTTGATAATTAAGTACCTTGACCCTCCGAGGCACTTAGCACACAAGAAGAGCATCGGAAGCGTGTCCGATCGCTTCCGATGCTCTGCTGGGCTCCACGTGGAGCAAAACCAGAAGTGATCACTCATGGGGGATTGATCAATCCGGTCCCGGCACTCGGGAACAGTATTGCAGGATGCTTGGACATCAAGGCATCCCTGCAATACTGTAAGAGCGGTTGGAAGCGATCTCGATCAGTTCCAGTGCTCAGTTTAGCCGATGACGTACGTCATACGTCCTCAGGCGTTAACTGTTTTTTTTTGAGGATGTACGGCGTATGGCGTCGGTCATTAAGGGGTTAAATTGTTTATTGTTTATTCAAATTTGTGTTATGAGAATTGTGTCTCTTTTTTTACATTAGCATAATATAAAAATTGTCACAATTTATATACACTTGAAATAATGGCTTTGGATAATGTCTACCTCTAGGTGTAATGATACAATTTTGATAATATTTCTGAAAAAATATATTATTATTATTCATAAAATATACAATTTGTAATAGCCCTATATAAATGTTTGGGACTAAAGATAAAGGAAGTAACAGGAAGTGTTAGAGAAGATATTAAATGATAAATGTCTCTGGTAATGGTCTTGTTATAACAGAAACTGTTAGGGCAAGGAATTGTCAGGCTGTTGAAGATAAAAATTAATAATTGGTGTTGACTGGCCCCACTAGATTCTGTTTTGAGAAATGCAGTTCTTTGGTAACTTTACGGTTCTCAAACTTTTGCGGGTATATACAGCCATTGGTTAGTAGGAACTTTAGGGTTCTTAAAATTGTCCTTGGGTTTTTTAAGGACTTTGTTGACAAAAACTATTCTTTTGTCTTAGTTAATTGGATCATCTTGACACATTTATCTATTTTTCATACAAGTATGTGACTCCCCAGAATGGAGGATATAGTCATAAGACAAGCATATATGATTGTATATGATTTAAAATTTGGTACACAATGCAGCAGTGCAGCCAGTAAGGCCAATCGAATACTTGGTTGCATTGGACCATATCTTCAGAAAGATATAAATAAACTAGAAGCTGTCCAAAGGAGGGCTACTAAAATGGTAGATGGTCAAAAATATAAAACTCACAAAGAAAGACTATATGATCTAAATATGTATATTTTAGATAATAGAAGGGAAAGAGGTGACAAGAAACCTTCAAATATATGAAGGGACTTAATAAAATAGAAGATGAAAGCATTTTTTTCACACAAAAATAAATGCCATAACAAGGGGTCACAATCTAAATTTAGAGGGTAGCAGATTTAGGAGACATTTGAGGAAGCAATTTTTTACAGAAAGGGTGGTTGAGTCATGGAATAAACTTCCATTTGATGTGGTAAACACAAAGGCCTCTATTTAACAAGGTCTGGCGGACCTGATCCGACAGTGCGGATCAGGTCTGCCAGACCTCGCTGAATACGGAGAGCAATACGCTCTCCGTATTCAGCATTGCACCAGCAGCTCACAAGAGCTGCTGGTGCAATGCCACCCCCTGCAGACTCGCGGCCAATGGGCCGCCAGCAGGGAGGTGTCAATCAACCCGATCATACTCGATCAGGTTGATTTCCGGTGATGTCTGTCCTCCTGCTCAGAGTAGGCGGACAGGTTATGGAGCAGCGGTCTTTGTGACCGCTGCTTCATAACTGCTGTTTCTGACTCGCCAGAAACACGGACCTTCAAGCTCCTTTCGGAGCTTGATAGATAGGCCCAAAAGACTATAAAGGAATTCAAAAATGCCTGGGAAATGCATAAGGCGATTCTAAGAAAAAGTAATGTAATATGGGTAGACTTGATGGGCCTTTTTGGTTCTTATCTAAAGTCAAAATCTATGTTTCTATGTATATAATTTATTTTAGATATAGGTCTACTGCTATCAGGCTAGTTCTGTGGCTACAGTAAAGAGATAACTTCACTATAATATGTGATTAAGGTAGAGTGAAGCAAGCTAAAATAATAGAAAATCTAATTTTAGCTAGATATGAAGCTATGTGACTTGTTAAAGTTTTATATATGCATTTTTAAAGTTAGCAAAGAACAATTTTTAGTAATCAGTAATTTGGACACACTTTTCCTTGTGTTTATGATATTTGTTTATGGAGAATAATCCATTAATTGTACAGCCCCAATAAAACAGGCCGGTGTTTGGCTAACTAAATATAAATAATAGCGTTTATGAAATATTATTAAAAATATAGAAGAAAGTTGTAGCTACAGATAAGTGATTATACACTGTATTAGTGGTATTAGTGCATTATTTATGTAGTTTCAGTTTGCATTGCCTGGACCACAATACTAAATACTGAGGGCTAGATTACAAATGGAGCGCTAAATTATCCCGTCTCGGACGGCATCATAACAAGGCTCCCATGGAAGCCTATGGAAGTGCACTCTTGTAAGTGCAATGCTTCCCAGCAAATCGATTGGGAGTGCATTGCTGACAACTTGTAACACCAGCGCACATTAGCATGGTATTATACATGGTATTACAAAGTGGAGCGCAAATATCACTTTCATGAAAGCAATATTTAGCGCTCCACTTGTAATCTGACCCTGAGAGTTATATTTATCAATGTGCGAGCGGACATGATACAAAGTAGCGTATCATGTCCGCTGCACATCGATAAATGCCGACAGCAGGGGGTGTCAATAAACCCGATCGTATTCGATTGGGTTGATTTCTGTCCTCCGCCTCTTTAGACCGCTGCTTCATAACTTCTGTTTCCGGCGAGCCTGAAGGCTCGCTGGAAACAAGGGGCCTCAAGCACCATACGAAGCTTGATAAATATTCCCCTTATTGTTTACAAGATAGTTCTCTATCATCTTCTATAATGTAGTTTTTTTTCTAATATTTCTTGCATGTCAAAGTTATGAAAGATATTAGTAGTTTCTTTGAAGAGGTCTACAGAATTAGGGGGTTGCTGCTTTTGATGCGTCTTTGGGAAAAGAAGAGGTCTTCCTTTTCTAAGACAAAACTTCCAGTTTTGTTCCAGCAACAGTTCCAGCAACAGCAAAATGAATAATATGCATAGCCCCTTTCTTAGATTGCTCTCTGGATATACTGTATATACACAATGCTTCCAGTTCTGTTTCAAATAAAAGGTAGATGTGGCTACTGGGAGCCTGTGACACATAGCTCTTATGGAGAAGTAGCTATATTGCTTCCCATATGCTGAAGACAAGGAAGAGTTTGTTTTTAGAGTCACTGTATCAGCAAGAAAAGGTAAAAATGTCTTTAAACTGTAGAAGCCAATGGAAGCTTATCAGTTACAATAACAATGCAGTATGTATAATTGCATACAAGCTAAACATCACCCTTCATAATATCAGATGATACACATTCTAAAAAAAATCAATGGATATAGGCTAGTGTATTGAAGCTGAAATGACTTAATAGCTAGGCAACATAGTATTATAGTCAGCCCAAATCCAAGGACAAACTGCAGTGAGACAGAGCAATCTTCATCAATACACTGAGTGTCCAGTCAACATGGAAGAAGCAGTAAAAGCATGGATCAAGCCATGTAATGTAGCAGAGAGTAATGAAACTTATGTTTGCGTATTAACTGGCCACAACTGAAGAAATCAAACCCCCTAAAAAACTGTTTTCAAAGTTTTGTCTGATGGATTCCCCAAAGGGATACATCATAATGGAAGCCTGGAAAAGCATAATGGAATAGAAACAGCATTGTAATTTGAATTATGGTAAAATAGAAAAATATAAAAGATATGTAACAATTGTTGCAAACACCATTAAAGTGATGGTAAATCCGAGCTTTTACAAAATGCTAGGATTTACTTTCACTAAAACTAAACTGTAGTTTCAGTTATCACTAATTAAAAAAAAAAAGATGCTAAACTCACCCTTCCGGCCACGGCACAGCGCTCTTCTTTAATGCGGTGATGTTTCCACCTCTAAACCAATAGAAATGCTTGTCATCTGACTAACGGGTAGATTATGAGTTTTGCGTTAGGTGAAAAAGCAGCGTTAACTATTTTTGGCCTTACCGCAAAACGACTTACGTAAACTTCGTAAAGTCTTTTTTCTGTGGGACTTCCATAGCGCCGGTATTACAAGTCTGTCCTGGGAGGCCAAAAAGTGAGCAGTACACCCTCTACCACCAAGATTCCTACCGCATTTGAAAGTCAGTAGTTTTATGGTACAACGCTGTAGCATAAAACTCATAACTAAAGTGCTAAAAAGTACACTAACACCCATAAACTACCTATTAAACCCTAAACCGAGGCCCCCCGCATGGCAAACACTATAATAAAAAATGTAACCCCTAATCTGCCGCTCCGGACATCGCCGCCACTATAATAAACATATTAACCCCTAAACCGCCGCACTCCCGCCTCGCAAACACTAGTTAAATATTATTAACCCCTAATCTGCCGCCCCTAACATAGCTGCCACCTACATTATACTTATTAACCCCTAATCGTCTGCTCCGAACATCGCCGCAACATACATTATATTTATTAACCCCTAATCTTCCGCTCCGGACATCGCCGCAACCTACATTATATTTATTAACCCCTAATCTGCCGCCCCCAATGTCGCCGCCACTATAATAAACATATTAACCACTAAACCTCCGCACTCCCACATCACAAACACTAGTTAAATATTATTAACCCCTAATCTGCTGTCCCTAACATCGCTGCCACCTACCTACATTTATTAACCCCTAAACTGCCGCCCCCAACGTCGCCGCCACTATACTAAATGTATTAACCCCTAAACCTAAGTCTAACCCTAACCCTAACACCCCCTAACTTAAATATAATTAAAATAAATCTAAATTCCTATTTAAAACTAAATACTTACCTGTAAAATAAACCCTAAGCTAGCTACAATATAACTAATAGTTACATTGTATCTATCTTAGGGTTTATTTTTATTTTACAGGCAAGTTTGTATTTATTTTAACTAGGTAGAATAGTTGTTAAATAGTTATTAACTATTTAATAACTACCTAGCTAAAATAAATACAAAAGTACCTGTAAAATAAAACCTAACCTAAGTTACAATAACACCTAACACTACACTATAATTAAATAAATTCCCTACATTAAATACAATTAAATAAATTAAATTAAATTAGCAACAAAACCCCCCCACTAAATTACAGAAAATAATAAACAAATTACAGATCTTTAAACTAATTAACCTAATCTAATACCCCTATCAAAATAAAAAAAGCCCCCGAAAATAAACTAAACTATCAATGGCCCTGAAAAGGGCCTTTTGCGGGGCATTGCCCCAAAGAAATCAGCTCTTTTACCTGTAAAAAAATAATCTAAAAAATAAAATCCACCCAATACACCCTTAAAAAAACCTAACACTAAGCCCCTGAAGATCGAATTACTGTTCTGAAAATCTGACATCCATCCTCAAGGAAGCGGCAGAAGTCTTCATCCAACCGGGCCGAAGTCCTCAACGAAGCCGGGAGAAGTCTTCATCCAAGCCGGACGAAGTGGTCCTCCAGACAGGCAGAAGTCTTCATCCAGACGTCATCTTCTATCTTCATCCATCCGACGCGGAGCTGCTCCATCTTCAAGACATCCGACGAGAAGCATCCTCTTCATCCAACGGACTAACAATGAATGACGGTTCCTTTAAGTGATGTCATCCAAAATGTTTTGATTCTCTTCAAGTCGTTTAAGAGCTAGTTTTTGTTTATTTGACAGATTAGTATTCTGATTTTTTTTTTTTTTTTTTATTTATATATATGTTTTTATTGAGGAAAAACAAGACAAAATATTTCAATACAACATAACCACAAGAACAGGACCCCAACCTGTGGGGACAGATTACAATAATAGACAAAATTGTTCAATCACAAATCTTATAACATTGGTCGTATGAGGTATAAACAGTAGTTTACAGTATAGTAGCTATTAGGAATAACAAACTGAGATTCAAGAATAATGCTAGCAATGGAATGGTATCTATGTGGTTGGTGAACTTATAAACTAACCTCCTATTTTAGAATTTTGACATGTAGGACCACTTTCGGATCCCTGCGACTATAACTACCCAGAAATCTGGAAGACACTAGCTACCATTACATGTATTACTCTACTGGGGTATGGAGTATAAAAAAGCCCTAAGATCTCTTTCAAGACTATTAAATATCATTTGGATAGCTTAAACTGAATCATATCATATCTTTCCATGACATGTAGGTTATACAACTATCAAAAATTAGGGAAAGAGGAAAAGTGTTTTTTAAAACATGTAAAGCAATGTTGTATTCATGTGAATATAGGGAGAATGTCTCAGGGAATCTGCGTTCCACTGTTTATATGAATAAACGCAAAATTAGGGGGGGAGAGTGAAGTTAGATTCAACAGAGCTACAGATACATTAGGACAAATCTAACGGAGTGAAATAAGTGCCAAGAAACTACAGTTCTCTCAAATTTCCAGGCACGTAGGAGCACTTTAACTAAGTATAGCAAACCTACAAGAGTGTTACTACCATCTTTGTGGGATAGCTGGTGGGCTTAGTAGAGATATGGTGGCTTAATACATAAAAACTATAGACCTTTCTATCTAAAATAGGACTAACTGTAACCAATCTTTGCTTCCCTCTAGTGGACAGTATGAGAATCCACAACTTGTTTCTCTAAAATATTCTATGGACTCTATACTACAACTAAAGATATTTTTACAGTAAATCTCAAATTCCTTATAAGGACAGACATAAATTGTAGCATACCACCTCTGTCTTACACTACTCAGGGATATGCTAGTACAGAGAAGCTTACTATTAAAAGTTCCCTCAGCATCTGAGATAGGGCTCAATACATATGCAGATTGACCTGCTTAATGTCACAGTGTATATATAATCCTAGAAATACAGTTGCTGCGGCTAAGCAGCTATTAATTAGTAGGTGACAGAACAGTTCTAATATATTGATATTAGCTAAGATTATGTATCATAGGTTTAGATAACTGGCCTCAAACCTCATGAGTTACCAGAGGGGTACAGAAATTAGAGAAACCAAAAGGGAAACATAGGGCATATGCATATTATTGGCATGTAAGCACTCCAGAAGTTTACATATCAATCAAGTTATTGTCCAATAAACTGAAAAGGAAACAAAGAAAATACTCTGCAAACCTAGATAAAAATAAACATATGCAGGCAGAACAGTGATAACGCTTGCTTGAAGTAACTAGGGATCCGTTGCTACAGGGAGAACTACAGATATAGTATGTGCACAATTATCTTGGAACAAATGTCATTTACTGCTCAAATGTCTCACTATGATTGGGAAAGCTACACACATCCCATTAATATGACCCTGTTCAATAGTCAACCAATGCCAGCCTTGAACAGGTAACATCCAAGGGCTGTTATAGCAACATGGCCACACTCCGAAATCCAGCTCTCTCTCAGTGTTGTGGACTTAGTAATGACAGGTAGGAGCTCTGTGTCTGCCGACAGTGCGCTCGGCCATGATCCCACTTCCTCTTGCTGCATAAGGCCCCATAGTTCACAGGTATCTCCCGCCTTGTGTATGAGACAGAGGCCTCGGTCTGGGGATAACCACATCTCTTCACTATGTGATGATATAGCCTGACTACGCTGGATGCTGGCTTCAGGAGCGTGATTCTCTCGTCTAGGCTTTACATCTCCAGCGCTAGGCAACTCTGCTATATATGGCTCCTGTAGCATAGCGCAGAAGCTAGTTTCAAAGTCCATCAAAACTTGTCCCAAAGCATCCAGTATGTCCTCCATTATCGTATAGCAGTTTATGATATTCCAATCTACAGTATAAAGTGCTGTAACCCTGGCTGGTTGCAGAAAAAAGAATTTGCTTCAGCACAAACGGCTGGCTAGTCTGACATGTCAGAATAATATAGAGGGGTAGCAAAAGGTATAGGCCGCTCCACAAAGCCTCTGTGACGTACCTTTCCTATTCAGTACTGCTTGCTCTCGGTGGTCTGATAGAGATAGATTAATCTGATCCTTGAGTTGTGTTGAGCTCAGCTCTCACAAAAATAGCCAGGTCTGCAGGTCTCAGTAACAATAAACAGCCGTTTATTACAACTACAAGGTGGAGCACTATCTAACAGCAGCCATCTTGGTCGGTAGTTGGACACGCCCCCCCATATTCTGATTTTTTATTTTACTCTCTTTACCAAGTTCCATGACATCCCTTTCTACCTCAATATCTCAATATGTTCCAGAAGCAGGTAGAAAGGGACGTCATTGAAATTGGGAAAGAGAGTAAAATAAAAAATCAGAATACTAATCTGTCAAATAAACAAAAACTAGGTCTTAAACAACTTGAAGAGAATCAAAACCTATTATTAGAACATCTGATAAGGGTGGAAATGTTATAGTAATAAGATAAGACTGATTACATCAAAGAAGCTCATAGGCAGTTATATGATGGAATAACATATAGGAAGCTCTCTTGCAATCCAGAAAGGGATTTTACTAAAAAGTTAAATAGTTTATTGGATGATGCAGTGGCATTAGGCTTCATGACAGTAGAAGAAACTTTATCTTTGATCCGACAACACCCTATGACACCGGTCTTTCACCACCTACCTAAAACACATAAGAATATAGAGAACCCACCAGGGCGCCCAATTATATCAGGGATTGGCTCATTATTTGAGTCTCTGTCTGAGTGGGTTGATGCTGTTTTGCAACCTCTGGTACAGGGTCTTAGTAGTTATCTTAGAGATTCAAATAATTTAATATCTGTTTTGAACCATGTGAATTGGCAAGATAATAATTTGTGAGACTGTCGAGTTCCTCTTATCCCACAATTGTTTTATGTTTGATAGGGAATATTTCTTACAACCCTGGTTATACGACTATGGCGGCGAAGTTTGCGCCCTCATTCGCAAATTTGTTTGTGGGATGGTGGGAACTCGGCAGTCTCTACAATGACAGTAATCCATTTTTGTGAATATCTGTATATATATGAGATTTATTGACAACCTCATTTTTAGAACTAAAGGTGATTTTGAGTTTGAAGATTTTTTAAGGTTTGTCAATGACAATGATATAGGTTTACCGGAGAGATGCAAATTTCCAAGACACAGTTTTTGGATCTAACTTTAATTGGCTTGGTCCAGTCAAGCTCAATTATCACTGATACTTTTAGGAAAGCTACGTCTGGAAATACAATTTTGCATGCAAAGTCATGTCACCCTAAACATTTGATAAGTTCAATACCAAAAAGTCAGTTCTTGAGGATTAGGAGGAACACCAAATCAGACGAGATGTTTAAACTCCAGGCTGAAAAACTAATACAAAGACTCAGTGCTAGAGGTTATGAATTATCAGTGTTGCAGAGTTTTTTGGACGAAGTCAGGAAAACATCAATCCCTACTAATGATCTTAGCACAACAAATCACAAACCTCAGAAATCTCAGAAATCTTTATTTACTAATGATACAGTAGTTTTTTCTACTTCTTATTCATCACAGTATAATAGGCTTTGCAATATTATTAAAAGGAATTTATCAACAATGAAAGGGGATGATATGTTGTCTAATGTAGTGGACAAAGTCAAATTTGTCTCTAAGAAAGCACCAACGTTGGCTAATAAGCTTTCACCTAGTATGGTCATTAGTAATTTAAAAATAAAAAATACTAACTGGTTCTCTAAACAAGGCACATTAAAATGTTTATCTAGAAATGGTGCCACTTGTGAGATGATTTCACCTGGTGTGAACTTTAGGAGTTTCGTCACAAAGCAGAAGTTTTGCATTGAACATTATGCAAACTGCAGTACAGAATTTGTGATCTACCTCTTAGAATGCACACTTTGTCATGAACAATATGTAGGACAGACTTCTCGTGCCCTAAGATCAAGAATAGGAGAGCATAAAAGGGACATCAAGATCTATAATAAAAGATTCTGTTGTAGCCAGACATTTTAATGGCTATCACTTAACTAATGAGCCCAAATTAACTAAGAAGCCCCTTAGGGGTGGTAATATCTGTAAAATCCTTTCAAAATTCAGAATTATATTGGATTTGGAAGTTAAATACTAGGACGCCGTTAGGGCTCAATAAAGAATGGGACATCAGCTACTTTGTAGAATAGAAATGTCTACAGAGGTTTGATATTTTTTGGTATCTGTTATTTGTAGAAATGGTTTATTGTGGTTATATTGGTAAGTAGTTGATTTAAGTTTGATGGCATAGGATAGTTTAATTTGAGTTTTATGTAGGATTTTTGTCATATCCCCTATACTGGTCTTTTCTGCTTTTTATGTATAATTTGTGTTCTAACATGTGGCGGGTGTGATAGCATTTTACTAATCACACTATGATAATTTTATGAGGAATTTGAACATTTACCTATTACTTTAGTGTCATTAATATCACTCAGTCACACTATGATTAATAACAATATTATGTTTAAATAATGACAGTTTTGAGGCTATCTTTCAAAAATAGGGTGCAATGCATATGTTTATTCATTTTGTAATTATGTATCATATAGTTTTTTATTTTAAAGTTCAATTTATTTGTTTCATTGTCTTATGTTACATATGTAGCTTACATATATGCATCACACACCACTGTTTATCTGCCGTTTTCTAGGAGATGGTTTTCCATGAATATTATTGGATACAAGTTTTTTTAAAAGGGTGTGTTTTGCAAACATCGAGTCATCCTATGATTATGTGCCGTTAATTGGCACGAAACATGTCAGGACTCAACCTCCTCCTCCCTCTGTTTATTACCATTTTTTTGTGCTGGTTTTAACTACGTGAAATAAAGTTTTTTTGATTTTACTACAAATTATTTTTTGTTGGAGTGCTGCCTACTCTCGCATTTGTATTTTTATTTGGGGGGGTTGGTTGGGTGGTGTTTGTATTTTTTCCTACAGGTAAAAGAGCTGATATCTTTGGGGCAATGCCCCACAAAAAGCCCTTTTAAGGGCCATTGGTAGTTTATTATAGGCTAGGGTTTTTTATTTGGGGGGGGGGCTTTTTATTTTGATAGGGCTATTAGATTAAGTGTAATTCTTTATTTTTTGATAATTTGGTTTATTATTTTTCGTAATTTAGTGTGTTTTTTTTGTAACTTAGATTTTTTGTTGTTGTCATTTAGTACTTTTAATAAGGTTTAATTGTATATTTAAATAGCTTTAGTAGGCTTAGGTTTTTTTAATATGCAATTTAGTTTATTGAATTGGTAGTTTAATTTAATTTTAGTATAATAGTTAGGGTAGGGTTATTAATAGTTTAAAATTAGTTTATTTTAATTCTACAGGTAAGTTTTAATTTATATTAAGATAGGGATCTTGTAATTTCAATTTTAAGTTAAGGGGTTGTTAGGTTTAGGGGTTAATAGCTTAATTTAGTCTTTGGCGATGTGGGGGGCTGACGGTTTAGGGGTGAATAGGTTTAGTTAGTGGTGGTGATGTGGGAGGCCAGAGGTTTAGGAGGTAATACGTTTATTTAGGTTGCAGCGGTGTCGGGAGCGGCGGGATAGGGGTTAATAACTTTATTTAGGTTGCGGTGGTGGTGGGATAGGGGTTAAACATTTTAGTATAGTGGCGGCGTTTAGTGAAATGGTATAAATAAAGTTGGGAAAAACACGAATAACAGCTTCATCGATGATTGTTAGTTAACAACAGTCCGATGCTCATTGCTCCGTACTTGGTGCATGTGTTTTTGACATCTTTATTTATAAATATGGAGATCGTATTCAGATCTGTGGCCTTGATGTTTGGCGATGTTAGGCGAGCGTATTGACACGCGCGAATGCAATATAGTTGACGCTTTGATACATATCCCCCTTATAATCTTGCCGTAAGTGTGACTATGAATCTTAAATGCCATACAAGATGTTTTGTGCGGACACTCAACCAGTTTATCTATGATTTCTACTTTTTTTTATAATAATTATATTAATGATAAATCAGTAACATCAGCATGCAGGAATATTTCTGTGATAATTTAGCAATTAAGCAAACTATCTCAGCTTTTATTTTTCTGATGTTTTTTTTTTTTGCTGTTAGTAGAATTGCACAACAATCACATCTACATAAAAACAGAATTCTTGTCCTTAAGGACATTTTTATCATCTGATAAATTTTATTTTTAAATCAAAAACAAAAAGCTTGCCGCTAGCAATACATCAGTTTGATTATAATCAAGTGAGAACTCTGCTAGCAGAACACTGTTTATAAGATTCTCTTTAGAGTAAACATTCACGTCTAGTTTGAAGTCAGATATATTAAATATAATTAAACATATTTATGTCTAATCATGAGGATTATTTTAGAATTGTTTTTGGCCAGACAAAATCCTCTATTCTAGTCCACCAGTGTAAAGTGTTTTGCATGACATTACAAAAACATTATATTCCAATCCATTAGAGATGTGCTGTATAGATGGCAGTGACAACCAAATATATGGATGCATACTGCATAACAAAACTGATTTTAAATGCATAAAATATTGAAATATAGACATTAACAACACAAAGTGAAGTGGTATGGTCCATATACAGTTGCAACAAAAAGATTGTGAACCCTTTGGAAATACCCAGATTTCTGTATTGGTTACGCCTGATCTGATCTTAATCTGAGTCACAATTATAGACAAAGACAATCTGAGGAAACTAATAAAACATAAACAATTGCAGTTTTTTAAATGTTTATTGAAGGCAATGATTACTCATCCACAGTACAGGCTGGAAAAAAGTAAATGAACCCTTGAATTTAGTAACTTGTGGATCCTCCTCCTCCTGTAGCACCAACCACCTCCACCAAACATTTCCTGTAGCTGCTTTTAACCCCTTAATGACCACAATGTACCCTGTATGTCACTGGTCGTTAAGGGTTTTTTCAGGACATAATAGCACAAGTCTAGCAAGAACACACTATTAATGCACTCCCTCCAGCAGGCTTTGTGGAATAGAGCAGTCTCAACGCTGGTGGCAAGACCGTGCTATAAAACAATCAAGTCCCAAAAAAAGGCCAGCGACATACAGGGTACGTCGCTGTTCCTTAAGGGGTTAAGATTTGTACAACATTGCAGATGAAGTTTGGATCATTCCTCCCTATAAATTGAGTTTATCAGTATTTCTGGGTTGTTTTGATTACAGAGCCCTCTATAGGTCATGCAACAGCATCTCAATTGGGTTAAGGTCAGGAATCTGATTTGTCTATTCCAATAAACAATAGACTTGTGCAGTACCAAAAAATTTGTTCATCTGAATTTTTCAGAAAGATGAGTTTCCCCAAATATTCTTCTGCTACACTATTTGGTATTCATTTCATTTTAAATTAAACAAATACTGAATATTTGTGTATTTTTCATTAAACAAATGTAAATGTTCCTTAGCTACAGGTGAAAAAGCTCACCTGTATTATTATACTTACCCCTAGTGTGCTGGAAAGCCAAACTAACCCCGATCCTTATTCTCAGAGCCCCAGGCTGTGTTAATAGAAAGCTTAGTGCGGCGGATCCCAAGGCCTGCAGTAAAGAAGTCGTTAATCAAGCACCAGCAATTCCCCAATCAAAAATTTCAATATGGGTACCAAACAATAGTTTGAAGAATATTTATGCAACTCTAAATACCCATCTTAAACATTTAAATGGACACTGAACCCATTTTTTTTCTTTCATGATTCAGATAGAGCAGGCAATTTTAAGCAGCTTTCTAATTTACTCCTATTAACAATTTTTCCTCATTGTCTTGCTATCTTTATTTGAAAAAGCAGGGGCACGATTACATATACTGCTGCAACCCGCGACGCCCGTAATTTCACCTTGCACATCGGGGTACATGTACCCCGCCGGCAGCTCATAAAGTTCCGTAAGTCGGATAAACTAGCAATGTCCAGAAATGAGCATAAATACATATTTCTGGAGTCACCAGTGACTTATGGCACTTTATAAATTGCCAGCGCCTAAGCAAAGTAAAGAAAATAACAAATCTCCCGTAAAAGTCTAACACGCCTCCCAAAAATAAGCCCGACACGTAAAAACCCCTATATCCGCAATCCCCCTTTCACTACTAATAATAAATGTATTAACCCCTAGAACGACAAACCCCCACAACACAATAAGCCTAATTAACCCCTTAACGACCAAGGACGTACGCCACACGTCCTCAAAAAAAATACAGTTAATGACCGAGGACGTGTGGCGTACGTCCTTGGTCTGGAAAGCAGCTGGAAGCGATCCTGCTCGCTTCCAGCTGCTTTCCGGTTATTGCAGTGATGCCTCGATATGGAGGCATCCTGCAATAACCCCCCTTGGCCATCCGATGCAGAGAGAGCCACTCTGTGGCCCTCTCTGCACCGGACATCGGTGGCCGGTATCGTTGGTGGGTGGGAGCTTACGTGGGAGGCGGGTGGACGGCCATCGGTGCTCAGTGTGGAGTGGAGGGGGGCGGGATCGGGGGCGAGAGCTACGGGGGCGCGCACGGGAGCGCTCGTGCACGGGGGTGGTGGGCGGGCGCGTGCACGGGGGGAAGCGGGTGGGAACTGCTACACTACAGAAAAAAAAGGTTAAAAGTTAAAAACACCAATACTGTAAAATATAATCTAAGGGACCTGGAAGGGGTTGGGGGTTGGTCTCGGTGGGGGGGAAAGCTACACTACAGAAAAGGGATTTTTTTTTAAATAAAGGCACATTTTGTTACAAAACTGGGTACTGGCAGGCAGCCAAGATGGCGCCCATTATTGCAGAGGGGAAGGGTTAGAGAGCAGTTTGGTGGGGGATCAGTGAGGTTGGGGTCCAAGGGGGGATCCTACACATCAGCATATGTAAATATGCTCTCTTTTTTTTTTTTTTTTTTAAAAAGGGCCAAATACCTTTTATTTTAGTACTGGCAGAGTTTCTGCCAGTACTTAAGATGGCGGGGACAATTGTGGGGTGGGGGAGGGAAGAGAGCTGTTTGGGAGGGATCAGGGGGTCTGATGTTTCAGGTGGGAGGCTGAGCTCTACACTAAAGCTAAAATTAACCCTGCAAGCTCCCTACAAGCTACATAATTAACCCCTTCACTGCTAGCCATAATACACGTGTGATGCGCAGCGGCATTTAGAGGCCTTCTAATTACCAAAAAGCAACGCCAAAGCCATATATGTCTGCTATTTCTGAACAAAGGGGATCCCAGAGAAGCATTTACAACCATTTGTGCCATAATTGCAGAAGCTGTTTGTAAATAATTTCAGTGAGAAACCTAAAATTGAGAAAAAATTAACGTTTTTTTTAATTTGATCGCATTTGGCGGTGAAATGGTGGCATGAAATATACCAAAATTGGCCTAGATCAATACTTGGGGTTGTCTACTACACTACACTAAAGCTAAAACTACCCCAAAAAGCTCCCTACATGCTCCCTAATTAACCCCTTCACTGCTGGGCATAATACACGTGTGGTGCGCAGTGGCATTTAGCGGCCTTCTAATTACCAAAAAGCAACACCAAAGTCATATATGTCTGCTATTTCTGAACAAAGGGGATCCCAGAGAAGAATTTACAACCATTTCTGCCATAATTGCACAAGCTGTTTGTAAATAATTTAAGTTAGAAACCAAAAGTTTGTGAAAAAATTTGTGAAAAGTGAACAATTTTTTTGTATTTGATTGCATTTGGCGGTGAAATGGTGGCATGAAATATACCAAAATGGGCCTAGATCAATACTTTGGGTTGTCTACTAAAAAAAAAATATATACATGTCAATGGATATTCAGAGATTCCTGAAAGATATCAGTGCTCTAATGTAACTATTGCTAATTTTGAAAAGAAATGGTTTGGAAATAGCAAAGTGCTACTTGTATTTATGGCCCTATAGTTTACAAAAAAAAGCAAAGAACATGTAAACATTGGGTATTTCTAAACTCAGGACAAAATTTAGAAACTATTTAGCATGGGTGTTTTTTGGTGGTTGTAGATGTGTAACAGATTTTGGGGGTCAAAGTTAGAAAAAGTGTGTTTTTTTCCATTTTTTCCTCATATTTTATAAAAAATTTTATAGTAAATTATAAGATATGATGAAAATAATGGTATCTTTAGAAATTCCATTTAATGGCGAGAAAAACGATATATAATATGTGTGGGTACAGTAAATGAGTAAGAGGAAAATTACAGTTAAACACAAACACCGCAAAAATGTAAAAATAGCCTTGGTCCCAAACGGACAGAAAATGGAAAAGTGCTGTGGTCATTAAGGGGTTAAACTATTAACCCCTTTATCTGCCATCAAACCCACACAGCAAGTGAAAACTAAATTATTAACCCCTACGTCCGCCAACCCCAACATCACAAACTACCTATTAAAACTATTAACCCCTAATCCGCCATTAATCCACAATGCAATAAACCTATTAAAGTATTAACCCCTAAACCGCCAAAGCCCATAATGCAATAAATCTATTAAAGTATTATCCCCTAAACCGCCGAAGCCCAAAACGCAATAAACCTAACCCCTAGCCTAACCACCTAACCTAACACCCCCTAAATGAGCCCAAATTAAAAAAAAACTAACACTACTTTAAAAATACAAATAAACTAAGTATAAATTAAAGGGACAGTCTAATCAAAATTCTGGAATTGACTGTCCCTTTAAGATACAATTACAGAAAATAAAAAAATATAAGATTACAGAAAATAAAAAAGAAAATTACCAAATTTTAAAAAAAATTATACCTAATCCCTATGAAAATAAAAAAGCCCCCCGAATAAAAACACCCCTACTCTAATAAACTACCAGTAGCCCTTAAAAGGGCTTTTTGCAGGGCATTGCCCCAAGATAATCAGCTCTTTTACAAGAAAATACACAAAGCCCCCCCAACAGTAAACCCCCCACCACCAAACACCCCCAAATAAAATAACCTAACACTAAAAACCCTAAACTACCCATTGCCCTGAAAAGGGCATTTGTTGGGCATTGGCCTTAAAAGGGCATTCAGGTCTTTTACTGCCCACCCTATCTAAATAAAATAAAAAATAAAAAACCTCTTTGTACGATCTTCGCCGCACACTGGATAGAGAATTCAAGGGACACAATTAAAAATGGCATCCCTTGAATTCCTATTGGCTGATTTGATTCTTCAAATTCAAATCAGCCAATAGGATGAAAGCTACTCAAATCCTATTGGCTGTTCAAATCAGCCAATAGGATGAGAGCTACTGAAATTCTATTGGCTATTCAAATCAGCCAATAGAATTTCAGTAGCTCTCATCCTATTGGCTGATTTGAACAGCCACTAGGATTTGAGTAGCTTTCATCCTATTGGCTGATTTGAATTTAAAGAATCAAATCAGCCAATAGGAATTCAAGGGACGCCATTTTTAATTCCGTCCCTTGAATTCTCTATCCAGTGTGCGGCGAAGATCGTACGAAGAGGATAGTCCACGCTCCATGGCTCCGCGGTCACCGGTCTTCAGTTCCAGGGTAACCGGTCTTCAGCTCTGCGGTCTTCAGTCTTCAGCTCCGCTCAGCGAAGGATGTTCCAGAAAGAAGAAAGAAGAGGTCGCCGCTTGGAAGAAGACTTCACCGCCTGGAACAGGACCTTCTCCGCCGGACTTCAGGAACGGTGAGTAGCAAACTGGGGCTTAGACTTAGGGTTTTTAAGGGGTTTATGGGTTTTTTTTTTTTTTTTATTTAGATAGGGTGGGCAGTAAAAGAGCTGAATGCCCAATGGGTAGTTTAGGGTTTTTAGTTAGATTATTTTATTTTGGGGGGGGTTGGTGGGTGGGGGCTGTACTGTTAGGGGGGGCTTTGTGTATTTTCTTGTAAAAGAGCTGATTTTGCCTTGCAAAAAGCCCTTTTAAGGGTTACTGGTAGTTTATTAGAGTAGGTGGTGTTTTTTATTTTGGTGGGCTTTTTTATTTTCATAGGGATTAGGTATAGTTTTTTAAAATTTGTTAATTTTATTTTTTATTTTCTGTTATCTTAGATTTTTTATTTTCTGTAATTGTAGCTTAAAGGGACAGTCCACTCCAGAATTTTGATTAGACTCTCCCTTTAATTTATACTTACTTTATATGTATTTTTAAAGTAGTGTTAAGTTTTTTTAATTTAATAGTAACTTTAGAATTTTGTAAATTTGTAATTTGGGTTCATTTAGGGGGTGTTAGGTTAGGGGGGGTTAGGTTAGGGGTTAGGTTTATTGTGTTTTGGGCTTTGGCGGTTTAGGGGTTAATACTTTAATAGGTTTATTGCGTTGTGGGTTAATGGCAGATCAGGGGTTAATACTTTAATAGATTTATTGCGTTGTGGGCTTTGGCGGATTAGGGGTTAATAGTTTTAATAGGTAGCTTGCGATGTTGGGGTTGGCGGATTTAGGGGTTAATAATTTAGTTATTACTTGCAGTGTGGGTTTGATGGCGGATATAGGGGTTAATACACTTTATTAGTTATTGCGGTGGGGGATTGCGGTTGACAGGTAGATAGACATTGCGCATGCATTAGGTGTTAGTTTATTTTTTCAGGCATTTTCGGGAGTTACGGTGCTCCAGTACTCAGCGCAAGGCTTGCTACAGCTGCCTTTTATGGCGAGGTAAAAATGGAGTAAGATTTCTCCATTTTCGCCACGTAAGTCCTTGCGCAGGATATTGGATACTGATTTACGACGCGGTCCCATGTAAGCCTATGGGAGTAAAAATTGCGGGCGATGGGTGAAATATACGTGCCACATTTATATGCAGGGCTGTATATAGGATACCAAAACTGCGCAAAAACCGGTGTCGCCGGCTTTTGCGGGCAACGCCGCATATGTAATGAATCTGTAATGGGCGCCGCATATGTAATGAATCTAAGCTAAGGAGAACATTTTTGGTTCAGACCCTGGGTAGCGCTTGCTGAACCAAAAATGGGCTGTCTCATCAGCTTACATTCTTGCTTCTCAAATAAAGATACCAAGAGAAATAAGAAACATTTATACTAGGAGTAAATTAGAAAGTTGCTTATAATTGCAGACCTTGCCTTATTTTCTTTTACTTTGCTTCTCTGCGCTCAATTAGTACTATGGGCCTGATGATAAAAGTGTCTCCTTCTTTGGGAGAAATTGTAGTTCAGGCTTCACAGGGACTGAACTAACTGAAAAAGGGCAGCATCCTCCAGCATTACGAGATCTCTCAAAAGATTTTAGACAGACAGATTTTGCTATACTTAAAGGGGTGTTCTCTGTATTTCTGTATGTGAAGGAGAAACAAGCCCAGTGCATTAAAGCCCTGCATTTACACTTTGTGCTTTGTGCATTATATTACTTTACATCAGATTTGGTCCTTTTGGTATCATTACATTTAAGCTTTGCTCTTTTTATTTTGCATGTTAATGCATTTAGATTTAGATCCAGCATCAGTTTTACATATATAAAATATACGGCTAGATTACGAGTCTTGCATTAGCCTTAAAAAGCAGCGTTGAGAGGTCCCAACGCTGCTTTTTAACGCCCGCTGGTATTACGAGTCTGGCAGGTATAGGTGCACCGCTCACTTTTCTTCTGCGACTTGAATTCAAGGGACGCCATTTGTTCCCAGAGCAGAGAGGTTGACAGAAGCCACATTTTGGCAATGGATAGTTTAATCGCCAAAAATAAGTAGATGCAAAACAGTTTTTGTGAAGGGTTCAGAATTATAGGAAGAATATGAAATAGACCTATACCAGGTGTGAGTGGTATTTGAATGCCCTTCGAATTGCAGTATTGAACTGCTGTCTGCCATAAAGGTGCAATGATCAAACAGGTCCACCAGATATGGGCTGGAGTACCCAGTGCATCACACCCTCTCCAACATTTGGGAGAATTGGTATGTGAAATTTTGAATAAACGGACCGGTGTCATGTGCCACTGCAGCAGTACTTTGAGAAATAATTCATAAAGAGTAATGCAATGGGCTGCATTTTTAGTTAGCCAAATTGCTGATTGCCAAGTTAATGGTTCATATATGACACCCAGGGAAGGTTCCCATTGTTTTATCGGCGGAGACTTATGGAAAAGTGGAGGATGTAATATACCCTGATAAGAGGCCAAGAGCAATTTTTTATATGGGAGTTTTGAGTCCCATTTCATCTCCCACTTGGTTTTAGACCGTTGCGGGTCCTTGTCAAAACCTCACAATCTAAGAAAACTGCGTAGTCTCCAAAACTCAAAGTGTAAAAGTAAATTGTATTTTTGAAGAAAAGACTGATAAGAAATTAGTTGAGCCCCCTCATATAAATCTGTTATATTAGTGATGCCCAGGTCTGACCAGAGAGACGGATGAGTATCCGGCAGCGCAAGAAGAAGCCCCTTAATCTTATGGGATGGAGATGGATGCGGAGCAACTGTGGATATTTCAGGTTCGAAGCTATGATGGAATTTGATAACATGGTTTGAGGTCTAGCATGTTTAGGGAGCCAAATCAGGTCCTCAATGGAGTACCCCAGCGGAAGTGAAGCTTGCTCTAATTCTGCCCATATACTATTGGCTTATATGCCCCACTGTGTCAAATGTGAGAGGCGAGCGGCCTCGTGATAAAAAAGAATATTAGGAGCAGCCGCCCCTCCAGCAGATACAGGTTGTTGCAAGGTGCTGGTGGCAATTCTAGGGACCCTATTACGGCAGATAAATTTATTACATTGTTGTTGAAATTTGCATATCAGGGACTTGGAGATTGGAATGGTTAAAGATCTGAATAAATAAGTCAACTTAGGCAAAAGGCTCATCTTAAATGCAGCTATGCGTCCCATCCATGACAGTGACGGTACATTCCAAGCCTCTGTGGACATTGCTATTTCGGATAGCAAAGGGGAAAAGTTCATAGAAAGTATAGTGGAAATGCTATGTGATAAAAATATACTGAGGTGTTTGATATGTGAGGTAGACCAATGAAACTTATATCGGCTCTTTAGTTCGGTAAGGGCAACCTCAGGAATGTGAATAGCATAGGCTTCCGTTTTAGAAACATTGAGTTTATAATAGCTGACTGATGCGAATCTCTCTAGCAATGAGAAAAGGTGCGGCAGGGACATAACTGGGTCCAAAAGTAGCACAGTCAAGTCATCCGTGAACAAGGCTGTGGTCTGGGTTGTGTGATGTATATCAACTCCTTTTATTTGGGGAGATGACCTAATGGCAGTAGATAACGGTTCCATAACAAGAGTAAATATTAGCGGTGACAGGGGACAGTCTGTCTAGTACCATTTGTGATCCCAAAGGGATCAGAACAGAATCCTAGTCCCCTGACTGTAGCCGAAGGGCTAGAGTATAGAGCTGGAAAACCGAACCGTCGTAGGACAGCAAACATATACTCCCAGTTCACCCTGTCAAAGGCCTTTTCCACGTCCAACGACAGGGTGACACAGGGCAATCTTAATGTGTCGGCCTCAAAGTATATATTTAATAACTGCCTGGTATTGTCGGGCCCCTGGTGTCCCCTCACGAAACCCACTTGATCACAATTAATTAAAGATGGAAGAAGGAGGTTAAAGGCGTGAAGCCAAAATTTTGGCATAGAGCTTAACTTCCAGGTTTAATAAGGAGATAGGCCTA
Organism: Bombina bombina; assembly: GCF_027579735.1. Taxonomy (NCBI): domain Eukaryota; kingdom Metazoa; phylum Chordata; class Amphibia; order Anura; family Bombinatoridae; genus Bombina; species Bombina bombina. Next base: position 769,480,055 of record NC_069499.1, read on the forward strand.
TAGCTTGAACATTCGGTGGGATCTTTCCCCTGTTTAGGAAGTGTAATAAAGTGGCTGTAGAAACTCAGTAGGGAATGTGCCAGAGGAACTAGCCATAGTGAAAAATCTTAATAAAAGAGGTTTAAGCTGTGATTGGAATTTCTTATAGAAGAGGTCTGAGAACCCATCTGGCCCTGGTGATTTGAGGGCCTTAAGAGACCGAATCTGGAGCTGGTGACCTGTAATGCCTCTATCTGTGCTGCAGAGGCAACAGGAAGATCAAGGTTTGAAAGAAAATCATTTATACTGTCAAGAGTCAGAGGAGGGGTCGCACTATCTTCTGACAAATTATAAAGAGACGAGTAGTAGTCAGCAAAAGCTGTACCTATCTCTCTCGGGTGTGTAATGTGTCGGCCTTTAATCCTCAGGGAATGGATGCGAGCCGACGCTGTTCGTTAGCGTGATAATACAAGTAAATTTAAATGTTTAAAATTGTGTGCACTGTCTGAACTATTTTTGTTTAATTTAGATTTAACTGTCCCTTTGCATCATGGGTTATGCATACAGCTTTGCAACATATTATTTTTTCACTTGTTTGGCAAACTCTTTGAAATATATTAAAATAGTCCTATCCTGGGGGGGTGGAGCTAGCCATTGCAATGATCAGACCCACATTTTGAGAGCTCATGCTTACAAATGATATTTGGAGCTAAATAGCAGTGTATTTCTTCCTAAATTTGTACTCCAATCCTTTGGAAACTTATATGCTACTGGTTCGTTACTAGCATCTAAAAAGAATTGGGTTCTATGCTGATTTTGGACTACCCGCACCTAGATCAAAGCCACGTGGAAGGTCCCACTGTAGATGAGGCCTGGGAACTGCTCTAAACTTCTCTACATGAGTGAATTGCTGGCTGTAAGGCTAAGACCACACATCTATACCATATGCCAACTATGGAGGGCATTATTACAACTATATCCGCTTTATTTGAGGATTTTGCATTATCGATCCAACAACAGCTGGAATGTGCATTACAGGAGGTCCGATCTGAAGAGCCCGTTCGGCAATCGCTGACACAAGCAGAGAAATCGATACAGAGCCAGGGAGCTGCTTTGTCACAGTCGGGTTCTCTGTCCCGACTAGCGGCTTCGTCGTTGGAATCCCTATTGCCTACCTTACTGATTTCTTCACCGGTGGTGGCGGCTGAACCCCGGTGGGGAGACTCGGTCTCACAAGACAGACTCTCGCAGGCAGATGGGGAATTTGGATGTGCTGATGGCGATCGGCTTATCAGGATCTTGAGTGACCGCTCTGCAGAGATAATATGGAGAGAGATACCACTTAGCTCCCTGCGTGGAAACCCACAGAGGCAAACAAGTACAAGCATGTTGGGCTTAGATCCGGGCGATTGCTCCATAACCCGGCCTGAGGATGACTCACTTTTGATGGAACGGCTCACCCTGCCTGGAGAGTCTCGAAGGTGCTATCCTCTGCGAATGACAAGGGACATGGACATGCGACTCAGGCTTGGCATTGGCTAAGACCCCTTAAAACACCTTACATCACTTGCTAGTCGCATGTTTGGATTATTTGTTATTCTGTAATACACAAGGTTTGGATGGACTGATATGAAGCTATGTGTCTATTAGACGTTAGTTGCTTTAGTTTAAACTACTACCCTATCTGTTTAAGGTTTTATTTTGGTTATGGTACAGACTGCTCAACCATTAGATATGGGTTTAGACACAGTATTGTCCTTATGTGTAAATATTTTGCTCCTTATAAGATGCGCACTAGGATGTGCCTAATATTGCTGCCAACACCTACTCTGGGACTAATTGGTGACATATTATATGGGACGCTTTAAGGAAATTTATAAAGTTCACAAAGTAGATCCATATCTATATTTCATGTTACCTAACTGTTCAGTGTGAAATTGGTTATCTAAGACCTTATATATATATAATCCTTCATATACTTGTTAACCCCTTATCCTGTTCTTACTAGCCATAGCTGCCAACACCTACTCTGGGACTAATTGGCGATATACTATATTGGACACTTTAAGGAAATTTACAAAGCTCACAAGGTAGATCCATATCTATATTTCATGTTACCTAACTGTTCAGTGTGAAACTGGTTATTTAAGACCTTTTATATATAATCTTCCATATGTTTGTTAACCCCCTATCCTGTTCTTACTAGACATATTTCTATATTGTTTATTAGGCAGATACTCATTTTACCGTTAGCCTAGGGGCATAGGGCCCATGCTCCAGGGTATGTGATATAATGTACTCCATGATAAATTTGATCTCAACTGTATTGTTACTAGTTATTCTGCTCTAACTGGCAGTTATTTACTAATAGCTCTCCATGTCTAATATTATTCAACATATGAAAGTTGCTACTTGACTTTGCAGCTCATATTCTGCCAAGTTGTGGTTAAATTTTGTACCTGGCTAAGTGTTTACAATCAATACCACACTGTTATAACATAACTTGGGTCTCTATATATTGGTCATTTTCTATATGGCCACTGTTAATTTACCCCCCCCCCCCTTGATTATTTAGCTTACTGGTTAAGCTTAGGGGCGCAGACCCCATAAGAACTCCCTAATTTTGTTTAATTGTGTTCATTTTAAGCATCTACTATACTCCCTCTACCCTTTAAATTGAGGCGTTGATTCTAAGTGATTTCAGCGTAACTTCATATGGGCTGATGTTATGTTTACCCACCTGTACGCAACATATTGCATTTATGTTTGGTAACAAATTCTATGTATATTCTTCAAATGTCATATTTTATCTGTATGCCCTTTTTTTCTTTAACCTCAATAAAAAAAATAAAAAATAAAAAAATAGTCCTATCCTGTTTTCTTTTGGCAAGAGAATCCAAGTACTCCTATACCAGTGACGGAAAATCTTGGCACTCCAGATGTTTCAGAACTACATTTCCCATGATGCTCAATTGGACTTCAGAGTGCCTAAGCATCATGGGAAATGTAATTCTGCAACATCTGGAGTGCCAAGGTTCCCATCCCTGCCCTATACAGTATATAAGTATAAGGATTGACTAAAGTCACTGTTACTGTTTTGCTGCTAATGACCCACATTTTTAAAATTATGTTTAAATAGCTAAATAGAAATTGGGGTAGATTTCTTAATAGTCAAGCGGACATGATTCGCTGTAGCAAATCATTTCCGCTTGACCTCGCTAAATGCCAACAGCCTACGCTGTTGGCATTTAACATTGCACAAACATTTCTAATGAAATGCTTGTGCAATGCCGACCCCTGCTCACTGGCGGCATCGGCCGCTAGCAGGGGCTGTCAATAATTCCGATCGTTATATATAAAAAGAGGGAGCGCCAAAAGGCTAAAGTATCTATATATACTAAAATAATGGAATAAACAAGAGTGTTATAATATCAAAGGTAATACACATATTGCATTACTTTTATTACTAGGGTACCAAAAACAAATAAAAACAATTGGATAAAAACAATGGAAACAGTAAGCAATTGCCAAAAAGATGAGTGACTATCCTCAAAGGTGGAGGATAAATAAAGCAGAAATATATATATATAATGTCCAAAGTTAAATTCAATGTGAATGAAAAAATGTCCTCTAAAAAGTGAATGTCCGAATCGTAACAGATCGGGATGATTTCAATCCACCATCTAAAAGGTGGCGTAAAAGATAAGGAGCAGTGGGGCTCAGAAGAAGCATCCGCTGCTTAATAAATGAAGCCCATTTTATTAATTTAGTAATATTGAGAGAGATTTTAAGAAAAGACTAATAATTATGTCTTTCCTACAAACCATGTTTTACTTTTGTGGTCCCCTGATCACATTTTTTTTTTTTTTTTTACTCAAATTAAGAAATATAAAATTGATTCTGACTAAACTGGGTTAATTCTAGATTAAAGACTGACAGTGGCTAACACTAGGGGGCCGATTTATCATCGGTCTGTCCAACATGATCCGCTCAGCGGATCATGTCTGACAGACATCAATGAATGCAGTAAGGATACACTGTCTGCATTTAACATTGCACAAGCAGTTCTAGTGAACTGCTTGTGAAATGCCGCCCCCTGCCGATTCACGGTTAATCGGCTGCTAGCAGGGGGTGTCAATCAGCCCGATCGTATAGGATTGGGCAGATTGCAGACCGCAGCAAACCAGTTAAGGAGCAGCAGTCTTAAGACTACTGCTTCATAACTGCTGTTTCCATTCGGCCCTTGATAAATTGGCACCTAGGTGTTCTTACTCTGAAGAACCCTTTTTCTTTGCTAGAGATGAAAACTTATTTTAACCTCATAAACATATATAAAAAAAATGTTTTACTTAGAAATTTGAATTTTTAACAACATGATATATGCAATAGTACCAGCAGGATTAATTAAGAGAGAATATGCTCGATTTGGAATGAGCTAGTTTATTTATGTTTGATTAATACACCTGGGAGAGGTGTATGCTAGGAACTCCTAAATCCATTAATGAATAAAAGAATAATAAATAAATAAATAAAAAAAAAAGATTTTTCAGTTATCTTCAAAGAATAAAATACCCTTATGACCAAAGGCTATGGGGCCGATTTATCAAGGGCCGAATGGCCCCTGATGCCCCTGTTTTCACGCGACCAGTTTAGAAGCAGCGGTCTCAAGACCGCTGCTCCTTAACTGGTCTGCTGCCTCTGAGGCGGCGGACAGCAATCAACCCGATCAGATATGATCTGGTTGATTGACACCCCCTGCTAGCAGCCGATTGGCCGCAAATCTGCAGGGGGCGGCATTGCACAAGCAGTTCACCAGAACTGCTTCTGCAATGTTAAATGCCGACAGTGTATGCTGTCGGCATTCAACGATGTCAGGCGGACATGATTCGCTACAGGGAATCATGTCTGCCCACCATTTGGTAAATTGGCCCCATTGTATGTATTCAAGAATACATGAGGTATGTTAGTAGCATTTATCTTAAAAGTATAGCATTTTTCACATATAACTCTGACGCACAGAATGGGCTAGATTGTAAGTGGCACGCTAACCATTGCGCAGTAGCAATATAGAGGTTTTTCGTCTTTTTGCACGCGATGGAAATAGCAATCATATTAAACGTTGAAAGTAAATGCATTTGCTCAAACTTAATTGTGATTTGCACTTGTCTGGTTAGCCGCAACTGAAGAACTCGAGTAAAAGGTAGTGAATTAATAAAAAAGTTGCAATAAACACAGCATAAATGCATTTAAAAGTACAGTTATACTCATATAAACACTATCTGATAATAAGTATTAATATATATATAAATATATATATATATAAATATATATATATATATATATATATATATATATATATATATATATATATATATATATATATATATATATATATATATATATATACATACAGGGAGTGCAGAATTATTAGGCAAGTTGTATTTTTGAGGATTAATTTTATTATTGAACAACAACCATGTTCTCAATGAACCCAAAAAACGAATTAATATCAAAGCTGAATAGTTTTGGAAGTAGTTTTTAGTTTGTTTTTAGTTATAGCTATTTTAGGGGGATATCTGTGTGTGCAGGTGACTATTACTGTGCATAATTATTAGGCAACTTAACAAAAAACAAATATATACCCATTTCAATTATTTATTTTTACCAGTGAAACCAATATAACATCTCAACATTCACAAATATACATTTCTGACATTCAAAAACAAAACAAAAACAAATCAGTGACCAATATAGCCACCTTTCTTTGCAAGGACACTCAAGAGCCTGCCATCCATGGATTCTGTCAGTGTTTTGATCTGTTCACTATCAACATTGCATGCAGCAGCAACTACAGCCTCCCAGACACTGTTCAGAGAGGTGTACTGTTTTCCCTCCTTGTAAATCTTACATTTGATGATGGACCACAGGTTCTCAATGGGGTTCAGATCAGGTGAACAAGGAGGCCATGTCATTAGATTTTCTTCTTTTATACCCTTTCTTGCCAGCCACGCTGTGGAGTACTTGGACGTGTGTGATGGAGCATTGTCCTGCATGAAAATCATGTTTTTCTTGAAGGATGCAGACTTCTTCCTGTACCACTGCTTGAAGAAGGTGTCTTCCAGAAACTGGCAGTAGGACTGGGAGTTGAGCTTGACTCCATCCTCAACCCGAAAAGGCCCCACAAGCTCATCTTTGATGATACCAGCCCAAACCAGTACTCCACCTCCACCTTGCTGGCGTCTGAGTCGGACTGGAGCTCTCTGCCCTTTACCAATCCAGCCACGGGCCCATCCATCTGGCCCATCAAGACTCACTCTCATTTCATCAGTCCATAAAACCTTAGAAAAATCAGTCTTGAGATATTTCTTGGCCTAGTCTTGACGTTTCAGCTTGTGTGTCTTGTTCAGTGGTGGTCGTCTTTCAGCCTTTCTTACCTTGGCCATGTCTCTGAGTATTGCACACCTTGTGCTTTTGGGCACTCCAGTGATGTTGCAGCTCTGAAATATGGCCAAACTTTTGGCAAGTGGCATCTTGGCAGCTGCACGCTTGACTTTTCTCAGTTCATGGGCAGTTATTTTGCGCCTTGGTTTTTCCACACGCTTCTTGCGACCCTGTTGACTATTTTGAATGAAACGCTTGATTGTTCGATGATCACGCTTCAGAAGCTTTGCAATTTTAAGAGTGATGCATCCCTCTGCAAGATATCTCACTATTTTTGACTTTTCTGAGCCTGTCAAGTCCTTCTTTTGACCCATTTTGCCAAAGGAAAGGAAGTTGCCTAATAATTATGCACACCTGATATAGGGTGTTGATGTCATTAGACCACACCCCTTCTCATTACAGAGATGCACATCACCTAATATGCTTAATTGGTAGTAGGCTTTCGAGCCTATACAGCTTGGAGTAAGACAACATGCATAAAGAGGATGATGTAGTCAAAATACTCATTTGCCTAATAATTCTGCACTCCCTGTATATATATATATATGTTATAATGGCTCAAAGATATATAGAATAAGGTGTTCGACAAATAAGGGCTCTAACATATATTTACATATATAGACATGTCTAAATATATGCATGTGTGTGTATATATATATATATATATATATATATATATATATATATATTTTGGAAATATACGTATGAGTGCTGCCAGCATTGCTGCAGAGGTTGAAGGGGTGGGGGGTTAGCCTGTATTTGCTCAGACCATACACCACACACTGCATCAAATCAGTCTGCATGGCTGTCGTCCCAGAAGGGGAAAAAAAAATGTGTATAAAAATCAGTTTTGATTAAAAATAATATTTTTATTATCAAAACTAAAACACAGCGACGCGTTTTTCAGTATTACACTGTTTCATCAGCCTTTTTATGGGATTTTTGCAAGCAGTATCTACTAATACACTGTCAAAGTCCTGCCATTTTTTTCTTTTTGTATCCAATCCTCGCTAAGAGATCTCCTCCTTATGTTCCTGATACATGGAAAGAGTTAGCCAGACTACTCTAGAATATCTGGCCTGCGAGTACAGCACTTGAAAGTGCTTAACCAAATGTGAGTGCAAAAGATTTGGTATTTTCTCTATATTTCATATGTTTCAAACATATTGCGCTATGGATGTTTTTTTTTTTTAATCTATCCTAAGGAAGAAGATAAAATACCCTCACATCTATACCTGCTGTTGCTACAGGAGGAGAGTTAGCCATTTTACTCTTGAATTTCTGGCCTGTCCATATAGCACTTGATAGTGCTTCCATAAATGTGAGTGCATATTATTCACCTTCATATACTCCATAAATATTTGGAACATATTACGCTATGGGCGCCTTCCTTTCTGTTTATTTTTAGGTGTATTATCATAGTGAGAGGTCACCTCACTTCCGAAAGAGCTGCCTGTATTTCTTACTCTATACCATTTGGGATATTACAGTCATACCTTTTCCAACTAAAAAGAAATGTAAGGGATTATTTGAATAATTACCCTCAAATGTACCTCCAGAGACTTTAGATTTATCTTACATTTTATATTTTTAATCTCATACATATATTTTTTATCGATTTTTATGGTTTAACTTTTTTTTTTTTTTTTTAAATTTGTATTATTGTATTCTATTTTTGTATCTTCTTATATTTGTAAAAACTATTGCTAGATACAAACATCTTTACAAAATACTTGGCGCACCTAATAACTCTCCCTTAAAGTGGTAGTGTATCTGTTTCAAAGTGTACTCACTTTTGTTTCCAACCGTTTAGATATTAATGGCTGTGTGTTGAGTTATTTTGAGGGGACAGCAAATTTACACTGTTATACAGGTTGTACACTCACTACTTTACATTGTAGCAAAGTGTCATTGCTTCAGTGTAGTCACATGAAAAGATATAATAAAATATTTACAAAAATGTGAGGGGTGTACTCACTTTTGTGAGATACTGTATACACACACACACACATGTATAGATATATATTATACAAAATAATAATCATATATATGTGTATATATATATATATATATATATATATATATATATATATATATATATATATGTGTGTAAAAACAATTAGAACATTGTCTTCTTAGTGAAGAACATTGGAAAGTAAAATATGCAAATTGTGAATTGGGTTTAGCGCTGTATGTCTCACGCCTTTAGTGCACTTTAAAGCAGTTGTCTTAAGGTGCATTATGCAAATGTTAAATCTAAAAATAATGTAACAAATATTAATAATTATTAAAAAATATTATAGATGTTCTAAAAAACACATGTATTCTAATGATTTTTTTAGAACCTCTTAAGTAATTATTAATAATTATAATTAATATTTATTTACATTATTTTTATATTTAATATTTACATAACGCGCCTTAAGATGACTGTCTTCAGATGCGTTAACCCTACACCGTATTAGACTTACAGCTCTAAACCCGATTCACAATTTGCTTATTGTACATTTCAATGTTCTTCACATAGAAATAAATCTAATATTTATATTTCTATATATATTTCTGCATACAGCTGTTTGTTTTTTTAAATATATATATCTATACCTATATATCTGTATAAATATAGACAGGTATAGGTATATATACAGATGTATCTAGAAATATATATCTAAATATAAATATTACATATATTCAAAATTCTTACTTTCAAGTTGTAATACACACAAAAAAAGCTCACAACTAGCAAAGTTTATGCTAGAGCGAAAATGCTTAATAGCGCAACACTTGTAATCTGGCCTTTAGTGCCTTGTTATATGTATGAAAAAAGGAAACACTAGTGTTTATGGGATTTAAGACATAGGAATCAATGGGAAAAAAAACATTACTCGGGAAAAAGAAAGGAAAATGTTCAGTGAGCTATATTAATACATAGGACAGCATACTTACTTTTACTGGTATGTTTCCATGAGGTAAATTTACCTGCCCCATTTCAACATAACACGCTTTATTTTCTTATTTCACTGTGGTACTTTTTCTTTAGCTTATTTAACTATGTCGTACATACTTGATTGGTAGGAGGACCATTTATCTTAACCAAAGTTATTTTTTAAAATTTGAAAAATAGGTAGGTGTGTAATTCCTCCATGCCCATGGCCTGTGACCCAAATACTCCCAGATATACATGTATCTCAGGTTGAAAACTAGTGAACTAGAGCTTTATGAAACCTGCAAGTGTTCCAGTGAATCAGGGCTGTCACATGCTAGCAACGTATTCATTTATTGTACATCTTCTGGATCAACTAGAAGCTCATTTTCTAGGGCACTCAGCCTATCACACATCAGCAATATTTCTGTATGCAGACATTTACATCTTATAAACATCTAGAAGTGTGACTCATTTGCGGGATTTCCACAGGATAATGGACCTCACGCACAACTTTGCAGTCTGGACAATGACTCAGCATCAATAATCTCCTGAGGGGAAAGGAGCTAATTTGGATGCATACCTTAATAATTACCATAGTACTAGTGCTATCATATCTCATATCAGAATCTGCACAGAAGATACATTTTATTGTCTCCATAATATTAGATATTAAAAAAAAATAGCACATGGGGTGCAGATCTCTCCCTCCAGGAGTGCCTTATTGCAACAACATGGATTGTCGTATAGCTGTGAAGAGACTGCCAACCTGCTAATACCCATATTCACTGTTTGCTGCATATGTATGAGAATCCCAGAGCATACCTTTGTCAAACACTCTTCTACTGCTTAGATTCTATATACCTCATGACCTTTAGAAATGATTTATGTATTTTTTTATCCATCAGTTGGTTCACCATCACACTTCCATTGCTCTGCATGCTCAATTCCAAGTGTGTGGTATTAGTAAAACAATATTCCATCCTTTTAACTAATCTAATATGGCACAATTTCAGATGACTTATTTTACATAAATTCAACATGTGTGATCTGTATATCGAATTGCTACTTTTTCTATAAAGGCCACATTTTCCTTGGCACTTCAAAATACATTTTATTTAAACCAACCGTCTTATACAATTTGTTAACATGGTCCAACAAACCCTTTACAATTTCTAAGCACAAGAATCTGTAAGTTCCCCAGCATTTCAGAACTTAAAGGGCCTTGATACCCAAATGTTGAAACACTTGAAAGTGATGCAGCATAGCTGTAAAACGCTGACTAGAAAATATCACCTGAACATCTCTATGTGAAAAAGAAAGATATATTTGACCTCAAAATGTCCTAAGTATTTACAACCCATTGTAAAGGACTTTAAGCAGAAAATGTGTATGCCTGTCCCGAGACTTGCAAGGGAGCGTGCCTCATGCACACTAATGTTATTTCCCTATTCAGTTTAAGGAAGTTTACTATTAAATCTCGTGAGAGTTAAAGGGACAGTCAACTCAAATTGTTTTATTGTTTAAAAAGATAGATAATCCCTTTATTATCCATTCCCCAGTTTTGCACAGAAAACATGGTTATATTAATACACTTTTTACCTCTGTGATTACCTTGTTTCTAAGCATCTTCTGAGTCTGCCCCCTGATCACATGACTTTATCTACTGACTTGCATTTAAACCAATTAGTTCTGTGTTGTTACAATCCACAGGCGTCCGCACAATGTTATCTGTATGGCTCACATAAACTAGCTTCCCCTGTTGTGCAAAGCAAATGCAAAAGGATGTAATCATGGGGCTGTCTTTACGGACTTAGAATCAGACAGAAATTTAGAGGTTTAAAGGTTATAAAGTAAGTTAGTTAATATAAACATGTTGGTTGTGCAAAGCTGGGAATGGGTAGTAAAGGCATTATCGATCTTTTTAAACAATAACAATTTTTATGTTGACAGTCCCTTTAAGTAAATTCCCATTAGATCACAGTAAAAGAGTTCACGACCTCAGCAATGCTAATGCTGATTGACTGCTGTTCATTTCATTTCTTTTTTTTTTTTACCCACAGCTGGGCAGTAACTTAAAGATAAATGCTTACACAACACTTACTCTGGTGAGCTGAGGAAGTTGTTAGGTAAAATATCTTCCTTTTTACATAGAGATTCTCAGGTGATATTTTCCTGTCAGGTTTTTGCAGTTATGCAGCAGCACTTTCAAGTATTAAGTCCCTTTAAAGAGACAGTAAAACAGTGTAATTACATTTTTTTTCTGCAGTCTTCTAATACATTAGCATCAGCAGATTCTGAACATTATTAGAACATATTGACACCTTGTTTGTTGTAATTGTTTTCAATGGTCAAACTTCACCCACCACTTTCCTTATTTGGAGAAACTAATTCGAGAATTGTGTCTGAAGAACACAGGATTTGCCACTTTCATTGTGTTATCAAACTATCCATTGTTTGGATTAAACAGAAATGATAATATGGCAAATTGCAAATTACCGACAGATATAAAGCAAAATTAGTTTTATTTTCAGAACTGGAAAATTACCCATTTACAGACATAAAGGGACAGTCTAGTCAAAATTAAACTTTTACAATTCAGATAGGCCATGCAATTTTAAACAACTTTCCAATTTACTTTTATAATCAAATTTGCTTTGTTCTTTTGGTATTCTTTATTAAAAGCTAAACCTAGGTAGAGCTTTCAATGCTAATTTCTAAGCCCTTGCAGGCCACCTCTTATCTTGGTGCATTTTTATAGTTTTTCCCAGTTAGACAGCGCTAGTTCATGTGTGCCATATAGAAAACATTGTACTCACTCCCGTTGAGTTATTTTTGAGTCAGCACTAATGGAGGCCCATTTCTCAAGCTCCATATGGAGCTTGAGGGCCCGTGTTTCTGGCGAATCTTCAGACTCGCCAGAAACAGCAGTTATGAAGCAGCGGTCTAATGACCGCTGCTCCATAACCTGTCCACCTGCTCTGATAAGGCGGACAAAGATCGCCACAATTCAACCCAATTTGGGTTGATTGACACCCCTCTGCTGGCGGCCAATTGGGGGGCAGCATTGCACTAGGAGCTCACAAGAGCTGCTGGTGCAATGCTGAATACGGAGAGTGTATTGCTCTCCGCATTCAGCGATGTCTGTCGGACCTGATTCATTACACCTTCTTGTGTCTTTGGCCTATGGTTATGAGACATATATGATGCAAATGTTATTTTACATTTTTTGGTGGTGACATTTGATAAATAGGCCTCATAGTCTGAAATGTAAGTCTGTAGAATTAACTGAGATAAGGGGGCAGTCTGCAGAGGGTTAGATAAAAGGTAATCACAGAGGTAAAAAGTGTATTTATATAACAGTGTTGCTTATGCAAAACTGGGAAATAAGTAATAAAGAGATTATCCATCTTTTTAAGCAATAATAATTCTTTAAATTAGAGGAAAAGGAAGCAAATATAAATAATATAGTATATTTCAAAATTGTTTTAACAATGTATAATTCAGCGAGAGAGACTTTACAGTCATTGAAAATTTAAATAAACTGAACAAGCTTTAAATGAAAGAAAACTGTAGGCCATTAATACAAAATATTGGCTCAACTAACAAAAACAGATGCAACTGAAATAATATCAAGGAACCAAATTTGTTGAAGGATCAAGCATTCTGCTGTCAAGTTAATTTATCTGTTTCATTTGATTCGGACTTTTAAAGAATCAGTCAGGCAGATGATGGGATTCCATAAGATACCATACATGATTTATCCATGGATTGGCTTTTTTAGACAAAGTGCTCTAATTAGTAGATTCCTCCTAATCTAATTAAATAGATCCTAAATAATTCCAAAGAGGGAAATTATCAGATTGTGTTTCAAATTTCTAACGATCTTTCTTCTTTTAAAAAATATGCTGTTGTAATTTATTGAAAGGTGGGGTCAGTACATCTCAGATGTGGGGTTTCTATGACATGCTTCCAAAACATCAAACGTGTATGAATATTTAAAGGTACTCTGAACAGTTTGTAGTTATTCCAGTGCCAAATATCCTATTTTTTTCCACACAAAAAAATGAAAGTTTGTGAGTGATTTTTAGATGACAAGCTACAGTATTTTTCATATAGATTTATAATCCACATAGAGCTCATCTTTAAAGGAAAAATAAAAATTCTAAACTGTAAACCTTCTATGACAAATCAATGATGCTTGACTAATGGGGGGGTCCATTACACCTTCATGTGTCTTTGGCCTATGGTTATGAGACATATATGATGCAAATGTTATTTTACATTTTTTGGTGGTGGCAGGTTTAGGGGTAGTAGACTTTCCAATGCTTAGGACAGCATAAAAACCAAATACACTCAGTGGTGTTGTTAGGGGGGCTGGGGGAAGTAGCCCCCCAATCATAATGACCAACACCCATGTATCTTCCCACTACCACTTTGCCCAGGGACTGCAGCATCTCCAGTCAGCCTTGCATGCAACACGCCCAATCCCGCTCATGACACACCATGCTGCTGCCCGATATCCCATTGTTTCTTATGGGAGAATAAAAGTTATGTTTACACCTAACACCCTAACAAACATGTACCCCGAGTCTAAACACCCCTAATCTGCTGCCCCCTACACCGCTGCCACCTACATAATGTTATTAACCCCTAATCTACCGTCCTGCCACCGCTGCCACCTACTTTATACTTATTAACCCCTAATCTGCCGCCCGACACCGCCGCCACCTACTTTATACTTATTAACCTCTAATCTGCCGCCCACTACTTTATACTTATTAACCCCTAATCTACCGCCCTGACACTGCCGCCACCTACCTTATACTTATTAACCCCTAATCTGCTGCCCCGACACCACCACCACCTACTTTATACTCATTAACATTTAATCTGCCGCCCGACACCGCCGCAACCTACTTTATACTTATTAAGCCCTAATCTACTGCCCCGACACCGCCGGCACCTACTTTATACTTATTAACCCCTAATCTACCGCCGCAACACTGCTGCCACCTACTTTATACTTATTAACCCCTAATCTGCCGCCCCAACACTGCCGCCACCTACATAAAGTTATTAACCCCTATCCCGCTGCTCCCGGAGCCCACCACAACTAAATAAATGTATTAACCCCTAAACCCCTGGCCTCCCACATCACTAGCACTTACTAAACCTATAAACCCCTAAACCGCCAGTCTCCCACATCGCCATAAACTAAATTAACCTATTAACCCCTAAACCTAACAACCCACTAACTTTACATTAAATATTAACTCATCCCTATCTCATAATAAATTTAAACTTACCTTTAGATTTAAATTAAACTATATTAAACTACTAATTAATCTACACTATTATACTAAAATTACATTAAACTATATTAAACTATTAATTAACCTACCCTAACTATTATACTAAAATTATATTAAACTATATTCAACTATTAATTAATCTATCCTAACTATTATACTATAATTACATTAAACTATATTAAACTATTAATTAACGTGCCCTAACTATTATACTAAAATTACATTAAACTATATTAAACTATTAATTAACCTACCCTAACTATTATACTAAAATTACATTAAACTACAAATTAAATTAACTATATTATATATTTAAACACCAAACCCTACACAAATAATTAAAATCTACAATAAAACATTACAAAGTTACAAAAAACTAGCAACTAAGTTACACAAAATAACAAACACTAAGTTACAAAAAAAATAAACACTAAGTTACACAAAATAAAAAATAAATTATCAAATGTTTAAACTAATTACACCTAATCTAAGAGCCCTATGAAAATAAAAAAAAACCCTAGCCTACAATAAACTACCAATGGCCCTTAAAAGGACCTTTTGCGGGTCCTTGCCCCAAAGAAATCAGCTCTTTTACCTGTAAAAAAATACAAATACCCCCCAACAGTAAAACCCACCACCCACACAACCAACCCCCCCCAAATAAAAACCTAACTATAAAAACCTAATTGCCATGAAAAGGGCATTTGGATGGGCATTGCCCTTAAAAGGGCATTTAGCTCTTTTGCTGCCCAAACCCTAATCTAAAACTAAAACTCACCCAATAAACCCTTAAAAAAAACATAACACTAACCCCTGAAGATCCACTTACAGTTTTGAAGACCAGACATCCATCCTCAACGAAGCTGGGAGAATTCCTCATCGAAGCCGGCAGAAGTCTTCATCCAAGCGGCCGAAGTCTTCATCCAAGAGGTCCCACAGAGGTCTTCACCCAGACGGCATCTTCTATCTTCATCTATACAGCACGGAGCGGCTCCATCTTCAAGACATCCGACGCGGAGCATCCTCTTCTTACGACGTCTTCTTTGGAATGACGGTTCCTTTAAAGGGACAGTCTAGGCCAAAATAAACTTTCATGATTCAGATAGAGCATGTAATTTTAAACAATTTTCCAATTTACTTTTATCACCAATTTTGCTTTGTTCTCTTGGTATTCTTAGTTGAAAGCTTAACCTAGTAGGTTCATATGCTAATTTCTTAGACCTTGAAGCCCACCTCTTTCAGATTGCATTTTAACAGTTTTTCACCACTAGAGGGTGTTAGTTCACATATTTCATATAGATAACACTGTGCTCGTGCACGTGAAGTTATCTGGGAGCAGGCACTGATTGGCTAAACTGCAAGTCTGTCAAAAGAACTGAAAAAAGGGGCAGTTTGCAGAGGCTTAGATACAAGATAATCACAGAGGTTAAAAGTATATTATTATAACTGTGTTGGTTATGCAAAACTGGGAAATGGGTAATAAAGGGATTATCTATCTTTTAAAACAATAAAAATTCTGGTGTAGACTGTCCCTTTAAATTACGTCATCCAAGATGGCATCCCTTAGATTCCGATTGGCTGATAGAATTCTATCAGCCAATCGGAATTAAGGTTGAAAAAATCCTATTGGCTGTTGCAATCAGCCAATAGGATTGAGCTTGCATTCTATTGGCTATTCCAATCAGCCAATAGAATGCAAGCTCAATCCTATTGGCTGATTGGATCAGCCAATAGGATGAAAGCTCAATCCTATTGGCTGATTGCAATAGCCAATAGGATTTTTTCAACCTTAATTCTATCAGCCAAATGGAATCTAAGGGACGCCATCTTGGATGACGTAATTTAAAGGAACCTTCATTCTGAAGAAGACGTCGTAAGAAGAGGATGCTCCGCGTCGGATGTCTTGAAGATGGAGCCACTCCACGCCGGATGGATGAAGATAGAAGATGCAGGCTTGGATGAAGACTTCGGCCGCTTGGATGAAGACTTCTGCCGCTTCGCTGAGGACTTCTCTCGGCTTTGTTGAGGATGGATGTCGGCTCTTCAAAAACTGTAAGTGGATCTTCAGGGGTTAGTGTTAGGTTTTTTAAGGGTTTATTGGGTGGGTTTTAGTTTTAGATTAGGGTTTGGGCAGCAATAGAGCTAATAGTTTTTTTTAGTTAGGTTTTTATTTGGGGGGGTTGGTTGTGTGGGTGGTGGGTTTTACTGTTGGGGGGTATTTGTGGGGGGTTTTTACAGGTGAAAGAGTTGATTTCTTTGGGGCAATGCCCTGCAAAAGGCCCTTTTAAGGGCCATTGGTAGTTTATTGTAGGCTAGGGTTTTTTTATTTTGGGGGGCTTTTTTATTTTCATAGGGCTCTTATATTAGGTGTAATTAGATTAAATATTTGATGTTATTTTTTATTTTGTGTAACTTAGTATTTTTTTTGTAACTTAGTGTTTATTATTTTGTGTAACTTAGTTGTTAGTTTTTTGTAACTTTGTAATTTTTTATTGTAGATTTAAATTATTTGAGTAGGGTTAGGTGTTTAAATATATAATATAGTTAGTTTAATTTGTAGTTCAATGTAATTTTAGTATAATAGTTAGGATAGATTATTAGTTTAATATAGCTTAATGTAATTTTAGTATAATAGTTAGGATAGATTATTAGTTTAATATAGCTTAATGTAATTTTAGTATAATAGTTAGGATAGATTATTAGTTTAATATAGCTTAATGTAATTTTAGTATAATAGTTAGGGTAGGTTAATTAGTAGTTTAATATAGTTTAATATACTTTTAGTATAATAGTTAGGGTAGGCTAATTATTAGTTTAATATAGTTTAATTTAAATCTAAAGGTAAGTTTAAATTTATTATAAGATAGGGATGAGTTAATATTTAATATAAAGTTAGCGGGTTGTTAGGTTTAGGGGTTAATAGTTTAATTTAGTTTATGGCAATGTGGGGGGTTGGTGGTTTAGGGGTTAATAGGTTTAGTAAGTGGTAGTGATGTGAAAGGCCAGAAGTTTAGGGGTTAATACCTTTATTTAGTTGCGGCGGTGTCGGGGAGCAGCGGGATAGGGGTTAATAACTTTATTTAGTTGCGGCAGTGTCGGGGAGCAGCGTGATAGGGGTTAATAACTTTATTTAGTTGCTGCAGGGTCTGGGAGCGGCGGGATAGGGGTTAAACAATTTAGTATAGTGGCAGTGTTTAGTGACAATATACAAATAAAGCTGTGAAAAAGCCAAATAGCAGCGAGATCAATGACTGTTTAGTTAACAACAGTCCGCTGCTCATGGCCCTGCACTTGGTGTGCGGCTTTTTGACAGCTTTTTTGTTAAATATGGAGAGCGTATTCAGGTCTGCGGCCGCAATGTTATACGATGTCAGGCGAGCGTATTGGTGCCGTCAAATGCAAGTAAGTTGACAGCTTGATAAGTAGGCCTCCATGTATGTTAACAAACCTCTGGAATGTCTCCAGTAGCCATTTCAGAGTGTTTACCATAGTTGCAAGCTAAAAGGCTGTTTGGAAATAACTATGAAAAAGTCTAACAGGTGCCCAAAAGCCATTGCGATGCCTTAATCAAGCGCCTTAAAGGGACAGTATACACTCATTTTCATATAACTGCATGTAATAGACACTACTATAAAGAATAATATGCACAGATACTGATATAAAAATCCAGTATAAAACTGATTAAAAACTTACTTAGAAGCTGTCAGTTTAGCTCTGTTGAAAAGGTAGCTGGAAAGCCCACTGCAAGTGGGAAATAAGACACTGCCCCCTCCCCCTTCTTTTGCATATGAAAAGACCCTTTACACAAACAGGAGCAAGCTGGAGAAGGTAGTCGAGCGTATTCACATAAAACTTTGGGGCTTGGTTAGGAGTCTGAAAATCAGAGCAATGCTATTAAAAATATGCAAAACTATACATTTAAAAAAACTTTATGGGCTATATAAATAGATCATCTACAAAACATTTATGCAAAGAAAAAATTAGTGTATAATGTCCCTTTAAGGTACCTCGGGGGGGATTGTCAAGTAGCTTTCAGCTCCATAGGGTAAATAGGGCTTTTTTTCTAGCAACCCAAAACCTGTTTGCGTGTGCAAAAATCTGCTAAAATTGTGCTATTGTGAATGCTGTTAAACAAAAAGCAGCATTTTCATCCCAAAAACCAGCTGAAAACATGGCTCCCGATAGATTGTGATTGAGGCCACAGTATTGTTGGTTAATAACTTAATAGTGATAATATTAATAGTATTACATTGAATGCAAATACAGGTGGCCCTCGTTTTACAACGGTTCAATTTACACTGAATAACAACCTTTTTTTCCAGTCATGTGACTGCTATTGAGAAGCAGTGCATTTATTAAAATAGCCAGTAGGTGGAGCTGTCCACTTGTGTTGCAGCAAAGCCAAGCAAGCTGAAATTAATCAGTTTAACCAGACCTGAGCTATCAAGCAGATTTCAAAGGAACAAGATCTTCCTGTCTATAAATAAGTCCAGATTGGAATGAATGCCCAAAATGCAGTCTGTGTTGTGTGATTATTTTATTAGGTTTATAATGCTGTTTAGCAAATGTTTTTGTTCATTTAACTTAGTTTAATTATATATACTGTGTTGTGTGATTATTTTATTAGGTTTATAATGCTGTTTAGCAAATGTTTTTGTTCATTTAACTTAGTTTAATTATATATTCTGTGTTGTGTGATTATTTTATTAGGTTTATAATGCAGTTTAGCAAATGTTTTTGTTCATTAAACTTAGTTTAATTATATATTCTGTGTTGTGTGATTATTTTATTAGGTTTATAATGCAGTTTAGCATTTAAAGTCTTCATTTTAAAGCTTTAAAAATAATGTATTAGGTGTTACTTATGACAATTTTGAGAGGGGCCTGGAACCTAACTCCCTCGCTTCCCATTGACTTACATTATAAACTGGGTTTCAATTTACAACGGTTTCAATTTACAACCATTCCTTCTGGAACCTAACCCCAGCGTAAACTGAAGGCTACCTGTATATTTAAATGGATCAAAATTGAAATATGTATAAATGTATTTAAATTTTAAATAGAAGCATTTTTGCAATATACTTCCATTGGCAACAATGTTTCTAGTAAAATATATTACTGTTTCAGCAGAATACCCACATATGCTACTTGTGACTAGAGCATTATGATTAAAAAAACATGCATTCTTAAGGAGCTAATGGTGTTGTGTATGTTGTCAGCAAAGACTTAGGCCCAGATTACAATTGGAGCGCTATTGGTAGCACTATCAATATCTTGGGACCACATTAAGATTAGAATTGTCAGAATTACAGAGAAAGTTTAGTTCACATTACAAGTTATGAGCTATAGGTTATAACAGCAATAATAAGCAATACATAAGACCTGGAATAAAGTGTTAGGGCTAGAATAAAATGTTTATCATATTAAAAACAAGTATTACACTAGGTATACCTCAACTATGAGAGACAAAATGGGGAAACAAATCCAGACAATCACATTGTTTGATTTGGAAACAATTTATTTGCATATTATGGTGGAAAATAAGTATTTGATCACCTACAAACAAGCAAGATTTCTGGCTCTCACAGACCTGTATCTTCTTCTTTAAGAGGCTCCTCTGTCCTCCACTCATTACCTGTATTAATGGCACCTGTTTGAACTTGTTATCAGTATAAAAGACACCTGTCCACAACCTCAAACAGTCACACTCCAAACTCCACTATGGTGAAGACCAAAGAGCTGTCAAAGGACACCAGAAACAAAATTGTAGACCTGCACCAGGCTGGGAAGACTGAATCTACAATAGGCAAAGCAGCTTGGTGTGAAGAAATCAACTGTGGGAGCAATAATTAGAAAATGGAAGACATACAAGACCACTGATAATCTCCCTCGATCTGGGGCTCCACGCAAGATCTCACCCCATGGGGTCAAAATGATCACAAGAACGGTGAGCAAACATCCCAGAACCACACAGGGAGACCTAGTGAATGACCTGCAGAGAGCTGGGACCAACGTAACAAAGGCTACCATCAGTAACACGCTACGCCGCCAGGGACTCAGATCCTGCAGTGTCAGACGGGTCCCCCTGCTTAAGCCAGTATATGTCCGGGCCCGTCTGAAGTATGCTAGAGAGCATTTGGATGATCTAGAAGTGGATTGGGAAAATGTCATATGGTCAGATGAAACCAAAGTAGAACTGTTTGGTAGAAACACAACTCGTCGTGTTTGGAGGAGAGAGAATGCTGAGTTGCAACCAAAGAACACCATACCTACTGTGAAGCATGGGGGTGGCAACATCATGCTTTGGGGCTGTTTCTCTGCAAAGGGAACAGGACGACTGATCCGTGTACATGAAAGAATGAATAGGGCCATGCATCGTGAGATTTTGAGTGCAAACCTCCTTCCATCAGCAAGGGCATTGAAGATGAAACGTGGCTGGGTCTTTCAGCATGACAATGATCCCAAACACACTGCCCGGGCAATGAAGGAGTGGCTTCGTAAGAAGCATTTCAAGGTCCTGGAGTGGCCTAGCCAGTCTCCAGATCTCAATCCCATAGAAAACCTTTGGAGGGAGTTGAAAGTCTGTGTTGCCCAGCGACAGCCCCAAAACAACACTGCTCTAGAGGAGATCCGCATGCAGGAATGGGCCAACATACCAGCAACAGTGTGTGACAACCATGTGAAGACTTACAGAAAACGTTTGACCTCTGTCATTGCCAACAAAGGATATATAACAAAGTATTGAGATGAACTTTTGATATTGACCAAATACTTATTTTCCACCATAATTTGCAAATAAATTCTTTCCAAATCAGACAATGTGATTGTCTGGATTTGTTTCCACATTTTGTCTCTCATAGTTGAGGTATACCTATGATGAAAATTACAGGCCTCTCTCATCTTCTTAAGTGGGAGAACTTGCACAATTGGTGGCTGACTGAATACTTTTTTGCCCCACTGTATATACATGTATATATATTTATATATATATATATATATATATATATATATATATATATATATATATATATATATATATATACACACACAGTATATATATATATATATATATATATATTAAAAGTAAAATGTATGTTTATTATTGAAATAAATGTATAACAGGTTTTTTAAAGGAATATGGTACATGACAATGTGTTTGACTGGGAAATGCTCAAAGGTGTATATGTGTGTATTTTATAGGGTTGAATTATCAAGCTCCGAATGGAGCTTGATGTTCCTGTTTCCACACGAGCTTTCAGGCTCGCCGGAAACAGTAGTTATGAAGCAGTGGTCTAAAGACCGCTGCTCCATAAGTTGTCCGCCTGCTTTGAGGCTGCGGACATCAATCCTATATGATAGGGTTGATTGAAACCCCCTGCTAGCGGAACTGCTTGTGCAATGATAAATGCTTGTGCAATGATTAATGCCGAGAGCGTATGCTGTCGGCATTTATCGATGTGCGGCGGACATGATACACTACGTTGTATCATATCTGTCCACACTGTAATAAATCAGCCCCTATGGGACATATCTATCAAGCTTCGTACGGAGCTTGAAGCCCTGTGTTTCTGGTGAGCCTTCAGGCTCACCAGAAACACCAGTTATGAAACAGCAGTTTAAAGACCGCTGCTCCATAACCTGTCCGCCTGCTCTGAGCAGGAGGAAAGACATTGCCGCAATTCAACCAGATCGAGTACGATCGGGTTGATTGACACTCCCCTGCTGGCAGCCGATTGGCTGCGAATCTGCAGGGGGCGGCGTTGCACCAGCAGCTCACAAGAGTGTTGTGCACACATGCATAAATACATATACATACACATATATATGTACACACATACAAAAATACACACATATAAATATGCACATTTTAGCCCTTCCGAGTCCAAAACCTAGTGATATACCATATACCTTTAAAACACCATATACAGCAACCTTTCAAAAACCATTTTTGTTTGTTTCTTTTTATAATTGAAATACTTGGAAATAGCATTGTTGACTCCCTGAGAAAGTGTTGTGTATGAATGTTGTTGCACTGGGCACGCGCAGCATATATGCGTATGCTGAAAAACAATAACAACTTTTACTGGAACATTTTGCTAGTGAAGGTATATTTCAAAAATGTTTATATTTAAAATTTAAATGCACCCATTCACATATTGACATTTCTGTCCCTTTAATTGTCAAGTACCATAACAGGTAATCATCCAAAAGTTAAAACATTTTTATGACTACTGTACCATCAGACTATCACTAATTTTATAGAGAAACCACTTTATCAAGTGTACTTTTTTTAATGCATCAGTTGAATTGAATATATGAAATGACAAACATTGTACGTATATATACAGTATATATTTCTGTCTTTCTATAACTTCTGATGGTTTCATAAAACAATCATACATTTGGCCGTTATATTAAACCTAAGTTGTTAAAATGACTGCCATTTTGGATTGTTTTTTCTTCTGTCTAATAGCAAAAAAATGTTGTTTTTTTCCTCCTAGTTTGCTAAAACAAAAAATGTTACTTAGCAGAAGGCAACTGTATATGACTTAGAGACGTCCTTGGAAGATTTTATACAGATGCAATACAGTGTGCCCCGAGGGTGTTCTTGACTGGCCATGCAACCAACTATCTAGATTTAGAGTTTTTAATGAGTCTGCCCGTGGTAGAGGCAACTCGTATGCTTGTTTGATGGGAATGCAGCGCTAAAGGATACAAAAGCAGCAAGAACAAGAGACGAAACAGCAATAGCCTCAGGGAGAGGTCACATGCAGGTTAATCAAGGGAAATGACAGTGAAATTCTATTCATGACTCTTGGTAAATTTTTAATCATTTTACACCCTGTGAAACAATAGTGTATGACTGCCGGCATGCCCAGCACAAAAACAGGAGAGACTTGAAACCTCCACTTCTTGCGCTGAATAATAGATCATTTATTAGATCTAAATATGTAATCTCAGCTGTGCAGTTTACAGTTTGAGATCCCAAGGTTAATACACTTGTATATGGTTTGTGTCTTTCCATTGTACACACTGAATTAATGTGGCCTGAATATAACAAAGTTTAATTACATTTCCATTTACTGCACCTATGCAATGCAACACCATGCCTACTATATTACTATTTTAGATGCATAAAAAGAATACTTTTAATTTAAGATTTGAAGCTTTAACATTTTTCTTTTCATAATTTAGATCTGTCTGCAAACAAGAAACACACACACACACTCTGCATACCATGCACCCACACACAAATACACTGTATAACACACACACTGTATCACACACACTAACTGTCACACACATACAGTCTCTCTCTCTCTCTCTCTCTCACACACACACACTAACTGTCACACACATAAGCTTTGTCACACACATACAGTCTCTCTCTGTCTCTCTCTCGCACACACACTGTATAACACACACACAAACACTGTATCACACACACACAATGTATCACACAAACACACACACTGTATAACACACATACTGTATCACACACACAAACACTGTGCCATACACATACAGTCTCTCTCTGTCTGTCTCTCGCACACACACTGTATAACACACACACAAACACTGTATCACACACACACACACAATGTATCACACACACACTGTATAACACACATAGTGTATCACACACACAAACACTGTGTCACACACATACAGTCTCTCTCTCTCTCTCACTCACACACACACTGTATAACACACACATACTGTATCACACACACAAACACTGTCACCCACATACAGTTTCTCTCTCTCTCTCTCTCTCTCTCTCTCTCTCTCTCTCTCACACACACACACACACTGTATAACACACCCAAACACTGTGTCACACACATACAGTGTCTCTCTCTCTCTCTCTCTCTCTCCCTCTCTCTCACACACACACACATACAGTATAACACACACACTGTATCACAAACACTGTGTCAAACACATACAGTGTCTCTCTCTCTCTTCTCTCACACACACACACATACACACACACACTGTATAACATACACACTGTATCACACACACAAACACTGTCACACACATACAGTTTCTCTCTCTCACAGACACACTGTATAACACACCCAAACACTGTGTCACACACATACAGTTTCTCTCTCTCTCTCTCTCTCTCTCTCTCTCTCTCTCTCTCTCTCTCTCTCTCTCTTTCTCTCACACAAACTGTATAACATACACATTGTATCACACACATACAGTCTCTCTCTCTCACACACACACACTGTATCACGCACACAAACAGTGTGTCACACATACAGTCTCTCTCTCTCTATCTCTCTCTCTCTCACACACACTGTATAACACACACACACTATATCACACACACACACACACACTGTATCACACACATACAGTCTCTCTCTCTCTATCTTTTTCTATCTCTCTCTCTCACACACACACACTGTATCACACACACAAACACTGTGTCACACACATACAGTCTCTCTCTCTCTCTCTCTCTCTCACACACACACACACACACACTGTATCATACACACAAACACTGTCTAAAAAAAGCTTTCATTTTTCAGATAGGCCATGTAATTTTAAACAACTTTCCAATTTACTTTTATCACCAATTTTGCTTTGTTTTCTTTGTATTCTTAGTTGAAAGCTAAACCTAGGAAGGCTCATATGATAATTTCTAAGCCTTTGAAGGCGGCCTCTTATCACATGCTTTTTTATTTGCTTTTCACAACAGAGGAGAGCTAGTTCATGTGAGCCATATAGATAACATTGTGATCACGCCGAGGCTTGTGGCAGACACTGCACTAATTGGATAAAATGAAAGTCAATAGATAATAAATAAGTCATGTGAATAGGGGAATGGGTAATAAAGGTAAAATTTATCTTTTTTTAAACAACAAAAATTCTGGTGTTGACTGTCCCTTTAAGTAGCAAAAGTCCTTGAAGGTCTATTTAAAAAATGTAGCACAATATTTGAACAACATGAAAAAAGCTGTTATACTACATGCACAGTGACACATAAATGAAATTATCCATGACCTCTATACCTAATTTTGAACCACATAAAAATGTAAAGAGTTTTTATTAAATGCAACACACACATGAACACACACGTATGGGCAGGCACACATACACTCACACATATGTGCACACATCCACACAGACTCACAAGCACATGCATTTTTAAAATAAATATTTTTCTAAAATAGAAAATCCCAAAGTGGAGATAAGAATTGTTGAATAGAGAGGATGAACAGAAATGACATTCCAAAACAGTATTTTATCTCATAAATACCTCATAAAATATAAAGCTGAAAAAAATCACAAAAGAGAAGGTACTCCTAGTTCTTAAATTTGAAATAAAAAATACATCCAATATTACACATGGATGAACTTAGATATATTTATTTAGCCACTAAGCATCTTCCTTTCCAATTTCTGTAATATAACCCAAATATTTCTGCCAGGTTTGTCCATATAGCTCAAATTTACCCAATATCATTTAACATTATTCTTCCTTGATTCCTGAATTTTAATTTCCTTTACATGGAGGAAGATTAATATGTTTCTATTTCCTAATAATCACTACTTTGTTGTCCCTCAAGATATGAATAATAAAAACACTGTTTGTCAAAATATTTATTTTTTGTGTGTGCAAATTTCTATAAAGTTATGTCTCTCTTGTTCTTAAAACTATACTTCCATAGTACGTTCCCACCTAAGATATTATCTATCCACTCTTAATTTAAATTATAGCCTCTCCAACAATTGACATAAATAAATATTATTATCCTATTGTTGTATGTTGCCTTTTACAAGAATTGTTTTCAGTTCTATTATTTATTGAATAGAGCTTACTGGTCTATAGTGAAAAACTATTATAAATAAATAAAGGAAATCTTATCTGAATATTACTCTAGATCTGTCCAGGGTTATTTAGTTGCCTTGACATTATTTGGCCTGCTGATTATTACATCAGGTAACATATTATACCCACAGGCATTAAGTATAAGTCTTTAGCAGTCAGCATTTTCCATGCTGCAGTTTATAGAAGTTATTTCCAAGGTTTAGAACTTCAGTGATTCTGCAGTACAGAGTGAATGAGATGAGTGATGGATTGGAGTAAATGAAAAATAGCATTCAATAATAATTACTTATAAGTACACCTTATAAGTATGTGAACAACTGACCACACCTAAGTGAGCGTATTAGACATCCCATTCCAAAACCATTAATATGGAGTTGTGTCCCTATTTGCAGCTATGAGAGCCACAACTCTTATGGTAAGGCTTTTGCAGTGTATAACTATACAGAAGATAACCACAAAATGTGTAGCACAAATACTAAGACTATTGTTATCAAATTTAATTTCATTGAAGTATATCCACAAGCAAAGTGTGATCAGCAAATTCATTTACTTACAGATCCTTGTTGTGATCTCAAAGTGTTAATGCCAGTTCCACAGTTACCTCCATTGCTTTCTACAGCAGATTATCTTTATTTAAAGGGACTCTGAACCCAATTGTTTTTCTTTTGTGATTCAGATAGAGCATGCAATTTTAAGCAGCTTTCTAATTTACTCCTTTTATCAATTTTTCTTCATTCTCTTGGTATGTTTATTTGAATAGCAAAAATGTCAGTTTAGATACCGGCCCATTTTTGGTGAACAACCTGGGTTGTCCTTGCTGATTGGACAGCACCAATAAACAAGTGCTGTCTATGGTTCTGAACCCAAAATTGCTGACTCCTTTGCTTAGATGCCTTCTTTTTCAAATAAAGATAGAAAGAGAATGAAGAAAACTTGATAATAGGAGTAAATTAGAAAGTTGCTTAAAATTGCATGCTCTATGTTAATCAGGAAAGAAAAAATTTGGGTTCAGTGTCCCTTTAAGTGATCTGCCATTTCTTTATGTGTGTTTAATGGGCAGGGGGACAGGAAGTTGCAGGTGTTCTGAGGTCAGAGCCAGGTGGTCCGAGACTGTGGTCTGGCAGTTGTGGGACGTCACCTGTTTAAAAGTATTTTTGCCTTTTTACTCTTCTCTTTGGCCCCATGGTGGTGCAAAGTAGATAATAAAAAAATACTACTTTAATAACGCCTGCTTTAACTAATGAATATGTGATGTGCACACAATGGACTCCATTTACCAAGCAGCGGTTGTTGCTTCAGAAGCCTGTCACTTTATACTTGCCTGAAATGATAGTAAAGTAGCTGCAGTCTAAAGATCCAATCCAGATGATTGACAGCTGATTGGCCGTCAGCGAGTAGGGCTTGGCATTGCAAATCATGTCCGTCCGACCAATAGTAAATGGAGCCCAATATATGCTCTATTACCACTTTAGCATTATTTGTGATACATTGTTTGTGATAATTTGCACACTACTCATAACAAGCAATGCATGTAATGTGATCTTGCAGTATGTTTCTGTGTTCTAGAATTGAAATGTCCAGTATATGTTTTTAATGTTGTTACTGGGTGTTCAATTTACAGCTCTGATGCCTAGATTTCATTGCTATATATGAGAAATGGTCAACTGGCAGTCCATGGGCATATATAACCCTCTGCTCTGTACTAGTTTTTGCACCCCTCCCAGTAAAAAGCAAAACTAAGCCCTTTGTGCTTTGTATTTTATATTACTTTCCACTTCAGATTAAAGGGACAGTCAAGCCAAAATAAAACACTCATGATTCAGATAAGCATGCAATTTTAAACAACTTTCCAACTTAATTTTATCATCCAATTTGCTTTGTTGTCTTGGTATTCTTGTCTAAAAGCTAAACCTAGGTAGCCTCATAAACTGATTGAACGCTGCCTCTTATCTCTGTGCATTTCGACAGTTTTTAACAGCTATACAGTGCTAGTTCATGTGTGCCATATAGATAACTTTGTGTCTACTCCCATGGAGTTATTTAGCACTGATTGGCTGCAATGCAAGTCTGTCAAAAGAACTGAGTTAAGGGGACAGTCGGCAGAGGCTTAGATACAAGGAATTCACAGAGGTAAAAAGTATATTAATATAACTGTGTTGGTTATGCAAAACTGGGGAATGTGTAATAAAGGGATTATCTATCTTTTTAAACATGCAAAAGTTTTCACGTAGACTGCCTGTTAAGACTAATTACATTTAAACTTTGCAGTTTCTATTTGTATTTTATCTTGTAAACAGCAGTGTATTTAGCATTTGGATATTACAAATTCTGACCATGCGTTCAGAGTTTCTGTGTAACTTTTACAAATTAGGATCATAATATGCATATTAATGTTTATCGTTTAAAAATCACTTTGCACTTTGTATTTCTTCTATTTAAAATAAAACTGAAAAAAATACAGCTTCTGTTTCCCAGAGAACTTCACTTCTTTCTATAGGCCCAATAAGCAAAGACTCTAGTTTGCAGAGAAATTATAGTGCAGACTTAAAAGGGACTGAATTCACTGAATTATATTAGAAAAGAGGCAAAACCTGAAAGTCCCAGAGAGAAAAGAGATAACTTCCATAGAAAGTAATGAAGCTCACCAGGATGCAGACTTTCACATGGGAGAAACACCGCTAACAAGAAAAGTTGATAATAGGAGTAAATTAGAAAGTTGCTTATAATTGCATGCTCTATCTGAATCATGAAAGTTTAATTTTGACTAGACTATCCCTTTAAATGTAATAATACTGAAAGAACAAGATCTGAAGTAAAAATTAATATAAAATACAATGCACAGTGTAAGTGTAACAAAAATCTCATATAATGCAGTTCTATATTGCACAGGGCTTGTCTCTGCTTCACATACAGAATTTAAAGAGATTTTGCAGTGTTGCCCTTTTTCATTTAGCATTCAGTGACTTTGGCCCCTGTGAAGTCTGTACTATTATTTTTCTCCAAGCTGGATTATCTTGATCATCAGGCCCAAAGTCTGAATTTCAAATTAGTAGTACATTTGTTTATGACAAATTTCAAAGTTATTTCCATTTTCCCTGCCCTTGTAGTATGTGACAGCCATCAGCCAATCACAAAATACATATAAATATATACTGTGAAGTCTTGCACGTGCTCAGTAAGAGCTGGTGCTTCAGAAAGTGTACAAATATAACATTTTAATAATGGAAGCAAATTGACTAATTAAAATACAATTGTTACTCTAGTTTCCCTTTAAACATTTTATTATATTAGGCTAACCATGACCATTTTATTCATGATATAAAAACTTACCTCTCTTTCCTCCAGATGAAGAAAAATATTCATGGTTTAATATTCACATAATAAATTATTACAGTGAAGAAAATACAGGGGAAATAATTGTTCTAAACTTCCATCTCTGAAAGGCTAAAATCATCTTATAACATCAACAAATTTTTGCTTTCAAAATGAGTTACAGAGCCTAGGCTGAGTTAGCCATAGAGAAAGAAAGCAGGATTTGCTTATTGGCACAGTTAGGGCAGATGTGAGCATAAAGGATGCATTAGATTTTTTTAATTAGATCTTAATTGAAACACAGCTCAAAACTTCTTATCATAGATTAATTACTAGCTTTCAGATCTACATTTGTGTGCAGTATGTTAGTACGTGTTTTACTAAATGTTTACAAAAATATTTTATATCTAATTAAATCAGTTGCTTTAAGTTTTAATTTGTGAGTATTCAATTCCTCACAGCATCAGCGTTAAAAGAAATTATTTGCTGATGGAACTTCCAGCTTTGGCTTAAAATGTATATTCAATTCATTTGAAGATGAGCAAGCTGATTTTCTCAATATAGACACATTGGCATTCCGCAGAGGGTTTGTACAATAATAGTATTAAATGCAACTTTCCATCCTGTTGTCATGGATTCAGCACAACCCAGCACTCATGGCTGTAAACCAACAGTTTTCAAACAATCTTCTTTTGATCTATCAATTTCAATTTAATTATGTTCCAGATAGTTTTTCCATACTAGAAATTATTCCTTTTTTTTTTTTTTTTTTTTTTTTTTTTTTTTTGCTTCTTATATTAAACCATTGAGATAAAATCAAAAGTATTTCTATTTTGAAACTGCTTTACTATATACCTGGTGGTATGTTTTTTTGCATAGTCCAAGTGGATGCTTTAGAAATATTACATGACTTTAGCTTAATTATTATTGAAGCTGTCATTAGTGGGGTATAAATATTATATTTTGCATTCATTTGTGATCATTGTGCAAATTATTGAGCTGAGAAAAAAAATATTTTCTTCATGGCAAAAAATAAATACATATACAGGGCAGGTGATTTCCTCTAGTCCACTAGTCTTGAACAAATATGAAAAACAGGAAAAAATACACACATCTTTCTTTCTTTCTTTCTTCTTTCTTTCTTTCTTTCTTTCTTTCTTTCTTTCTTTCTTTCTTTCTTTCTTTCATCTATTTAACCATGCACACTCTATCGTGAAATTAAATTGGCATCAGCAACTTTAAGATCAACCATTTTTTGTGCTTTTGAAGTTGAATATTTTAAATTCTGAGAAGATAAGTAGCAATTTGCCCACAAAGGATGCAAAAGGTACCAGAAGATGGAAAAAGGTGCAAAAGAGTTGTAAAAGAATACTGCATATACAAAAACAAAATATATATATATAAAGAAAGAGATATTGAACCCTAGGCAACACTGGCTCATACAGAAAGACAGCGATAACATTGGTAATAGTGATGCAACCCGATTTGTAGATGCACAGTGGTCAAATAACAAGCCATGATGTGCACGATTTAACCCCTTAATGACAACTGACGTACCAGGTACGTCATGCATTAACAACCAGTTAATGGCAATAGACGTACCTGGTACGTCAGTTGTCTAACAGAGTGCTGGAAGCGATCGCAATTGCTTCCAGCAGCTCTCAGGGTATTGCAGTGATGCCTCCATATGGAGGCATCCTGCAATACCTTTTTAGAAGACTCCGATGCAGAGAGAGCCACTCTGTGGCCCTCTCTGCACCGGTAGCGATGGTGCCGTTCGTTGGTGGGTGGGAGCATAACAGGGAGGCGGGTGGGCGGCCCATCGCTACCCGGCATCCGGTTCCTGTATGTGCAATGTGCACGCCGGGTGCCGGGAGCGTGCGGGGGCGCGCGTGCGCGTGTGTGCGGGGGCGCGCGTGTGCGCGGCGCGAGCGATTAGCTGGCCACTGACACCAATGAGGAGGGAAGAGGGGGGAAAAAAAGATTTTAAAAAAATAAATATATAAGGATCTGGGAGGGGGAGGGGGTTGGGGTATTGTGGGGCGGCTGCTACACTACAGAAAACATTAATAATGGCAAAAAGAGAAAAAAATACTTTTGTTTTTGGGGCAAATTGGGTACTGGCAGACAGCTTGCCAGTACCCAAGATGGCGGCAATTAGGTAGGGGAGAGGGTTAGAGAGCTGGGGGGGGGGTCATGGAGGTTGGGGCTAAGGCAGGGGTCCATTCACAGCTAAAACATTTTATTTTTTTTATTAAAAAAAAGAAAAACTCCCTTTTATTTTAGTACTGGCAGACTTTCTGCCAAGTACTTAAGATGGCGGGGAAAATTGTGGGGTGGGGAGGGAAGAGAGCTGTTTGGGAGGGATCAGGGTGGTGGGATGTGTCAGGTGGGGAGGCTGATCTCTACCCTAAAGCTAAAATTAACCCTGCAAGCTCCCTACAACCTACCTAATTAACCCCTTTCACTGCTGGGCATAATTTACGTGTGGTGCGCAGGCAGCATTTAGCGGCCTTCTAATTACCAAAAAGCAATGCCAAAGCCATATAAGTCTGCTATTCTGAACAAAGGGGATCCCAAAGAAGCTTTTACAACAATTTGTGCCATAATAGCACAAGCTGTTTGTAAATAATTTCAGTGAGAAACCTAAAATTGTGAAAAATGAATTTTTTTTAATTGTTTTGCTCGCATTTGGCGGTGAAATAGTGGCATAAAATATATCAAAATGGGCCTAGATCAATACTTGGGGTTGTCTACTACACTACCCTAAAGCTAAAATTAACCATGCAAGCTCCCTACAACCTACCTAATTAACCCCTTCACTGCTGGGCATAATTTACGATGTGGTGCGCAGCAGCATTTAGCGGCCTTCTAATTACCAAAAAGCAACCACAAAGCCATATAAGTCTGCTATTTCTGAACAAAGGGGATCCCAAAGAAGCATTTACAACCATTTCTGCCTTAATTGCAGAAGCTGTTTGTAAATAATTTCAGTGGGAAACCTAAAGTTTGTGACAAAATTTTGTGATAAAGTGAACTTTTTTTTTTATTTGATGACATTTGGCGGTGAAATGGTGGCATGAAATATACCAAAATGGGGCCCTAGATCAATACTCTTGGGTGTCTTCTAAAAAAAATATATACATGTCAAGGGATATTCAGGTATTCCTGAAAGATATCAGTGTCTCAATGTAACTAGCGCTAATTTTGAAAAAAAGGGGTTTGGAAATAGCAAAGTGCTACTTGTATTTATGGCCCTATAACTTGCAAAAAAAGTAAAGAACATGTGAACATTGGGTATTTCTAAACTCAGGATAAAATTTAGAAACTATTTAGCATGGGTGTTTTTTTGGTGATTGTAGATGTGTAACAGATTTTGGGGGTCAAAGTTAGAAAAAGTGTGTTTTTTTTCAATTTTTTCCTCATATTTTATATTTTTTTTATAGTAAATTATAAGATATGATGAAAATAATCGTATCTTTAGAAAGTCCATTTAATGGCGAGAAAAACGGTATATAATATGTGTGGGTACAGTAAATGTGTAAGAGGAAAATTACAGCTAAACACAAACACAGCAGAAATGTAAAAATAGCCTTTGTCATTAAGGGTAAGAAAATTGAAAAATGGTCTGGTCATTAAGGGGTTAAAGGGACATTAACCCCTTAAATGACAACTGACGTACCAGGTACGTCATGCATTAACAAGCAGTTAATGACAATTGGACGTACCTGGTACGTCAGTTGTCAAACAGAGTGCTGGAAGCGATCACAAATGCTTCCAGCAGCTCTGAAGGTATTGCAGTGATGCCTCGATATGGAGGCATCCTGCAATACCACTTTACAAGCCTTTCCGATGCAGAGAGAGCCACTCTGTGGCCCTCTCTGCACCGGTAGCGATAGTGCCAGTGTCCGCCGGGTGCACGATGTGCGCGTGCACGATGTGCGTGCGTGTGCATGATGCGCGTGCACTATGCGCGAGTGTGCACATGAGCGTGCATGTGCACGGGTGCGCACGGTGCACCCATAAGCCACACTGACACCAATGAATGAGGGCAGAAAAGGGGAAAAAAAGGGAAATTTTTAAAAAAAAAATATATAAAAGGATCTGGGAGGGGTGGGGGTATTGTGGGGGGGGCTGCTACACTACAGAAATAGTTTTTTTAAGTAATAAAATAAAATAAAAATACTTTTTTGGGGGGTTTTTTGGGGCCAAACTGGGTACTGGCAGACAGCTGCCAGTACCCAAGATGGCGGTAATTAGGTAGGGGAGAGGGTTAGAGAGCTGGAGGGGGGATCAGGGAGGTTGGGGCTAAGGCAGGGGTCCATCACAGCTAAAATACTTTATTATTTTAATTTTTTTTTTTTAAAAAACTCTTTTATTTAGTACTGGCAGACTTTCTGCCAGTACTTAAGATGGCGGGAACAATTGGTGGGGGGGGGAGGGAAGAGAGCTGTTTGGGAGGGATCAGGGGGTGGGATGTGTCAGGTGGGAGGCTGATCTCTAAAATTAACCCTGCAAGCTCCCTACAAGCTACCTAATTTAACCCCTTCACTGCTGGGCATAATTAACGTGTGGTGCGCAGCAGCATTTAGCGGCCTTCCTAATTACCAAAAAGCAACGCCAAAGCCATATAAGTCTGCTATTTCTGAACAAAAGGGGATCCCAGAGAAGCTTTTACAAACAATTTCCTGCCATAATTGCACAAGCTGTTTGTAAATAATTTCAGTGAGAAAACCTAAAATGAGAAAAATGTTAAGTTTTTTTTTTATTTGCTCGCATTTGGCGGTGAAATGTGGCATAAAAATATACCAAAATTGGCCTAGATCAATACTTGGGGTTGTCTACTACACTACAATAAAGCATAAAATTAACCCTACAAGCTCCCTACAAGCTCCCTAATTAACCCCTTCACTCCTGGGCATAAAACACGTGTGGTGCGCAGCGGCTATTAGCGGCCTTCTAATTACCAAAAAGCAACCCCAAAGCCATATAAGTCTGCTATTTCTGAAAAAAGGGGATCCCAGAGAAGCATTTACAACCATTTGTGTCATAATTGCAGAAGCTGTTTGTAAATAATTTCAGTGGGAAACCTAAAGTTTGTGACAAATTTTGTGAAAAAGTGAACTTTTTTTTTTTTTGATCGCATTTGGCGGTGAAATGAAGCATGAAATATACCAACTATGGGCCAGATCAATACTTTGGGTTGTCTTCTAAAAAAAATATATACATGTCAAGGGATATTCAGGTATTCCTGACAGATATCAGGTTCCCAATGTAACTAGCGCTAATTTTGAAAAAAAGTGGTTTGGAAATAGCGAAGTGCTACTTGTATTTATTGCCCCATAAATTGCAAAAAAAGCAAAGAACATGTAAACATTGGGTATTTCTAAACTCAGGACAAAATTTAGAAACTATTTAGCATGGGTGTTTTTTGGTGATTGTAGATGTGTAACAGATTTTGGGGGTCAAAGTTAGAAAAAGTGTGTTTTTTTCCATTTTTTCCTCATATTTTTTTTTTTTTTTTTTTTAGTAAATTATAAGACATGATGAAAATAATGGTATTATTAGAAAGTCCATTTAATGACGAGAAAAACGGTATATAATATGTGTGGGTACAGTAAATGAGTAAGAGGGAAATTACAGCTAAACACAAACACTGCAGAAATGTAAAAATAGCCATTGTCATTAAGGGTAGAAAATTGAAAAATGGTCCGGTCATTAAGGGGGTTAAACCCAAAAATTTTCTTCACGATTCAGATAGAGGGTACAATTTTAAACAATTTTCCATATTACTTCTATTATCTAATTTGCTTCATTCTTCAGATATACTTTGTTGAAGAAATAGCAATGCACATGGGTGAGCCAATCACACAAGACATCTATGTGCAGCTACCAATCAGCAGCTACTGAGCCTATCTAGATTTGCTTTTCTGCAAATTATATGAAGAGAATGAAGCATATTAGATAATAGAAGTAAATTAGAAAGTTCTTTAAAATTGCATGCTCTATCTAAATCATGAAAGAAAAAATATGGGTTTCATGCCCCTTTAAGGCACACACACTGTCAGAAAAAAATGTGCAAAAATTGTACCTTTAGGGGTACAACAGCTTGTCACTGGGGCAGTACCCTCAAAGGTACACCTGCTATACTCTTTAAAACTGTACCCTTTAAAATGGGTACAAATTCGTACCCTTGCAGATTGTACCTTTCAAAGGCAAATATGTACCTTTGGTGACTAGATTGGACCTCAGTCCTATGGTACCAATATTGTACCTTACAAAATGGTGCAAATTTGGCCTTTTAAGGGTACTGCCCCAGTGACAAGCTCTTTCTACCTCATGATGACAAATTTTTACTTAACGCAGCATATTACAAATGTTGTTCCATTAAATTTTGTATATAACATTCAAATATGCATTCATTTAATGTGTACTTTTTCAGGCAGTATTACATCAGCCACACTGCAGCTTTAAAAAAGTTTGTATACTTAACTGTAGCCATGTAGCAATTCCAAAGACTGCTGCAGAACCACCTGATTGAGTCAGGCTAAACAACCAATTCCAAAAAAAAAAGAGCTACTCAATGTGTTTTTTATAACTCTGTAGTAGACTCTAAAAATACCCCATTTAATTTAGGGTGACATGCCACATAAAACATAAATATATAGAAAACAACATAATAATAAAATATAACTCTAACAAAAAGAAGGGGGATTCGGGGGAGGGATAAACGAAAAAACTCACAACCATACATTGAATTGTCACTCTATGCAAAATATATGCAAATGAGTATATTTCCCCAGTACACATTTTGGTGATGAACTTTCTACCAATAGATGGAGCTGTGTTACACATGTCAAGAAACTTTCAACCAACAGATGGCACTATGGCGTGTTACACAATGTCCATGTATGTGACTGGGGAACGGTTACAATTTTATTTTATTTTTATTTTAAAAAACAGGTTCTTAAACGGCTCTTGTTTATTTTATAGAGTTTAAAACATTTCTTTCTTTGTAATTTTAGTTAATACATTTGCTTTATGTTTAAGAGTTAACATCTTGATGCTCTAAATATAAACATTAAAATGTTAAGTGCTTGTTTGCTATTTATAACCAGCAACACAGTATCATTGAATATATGGGTTATTAAAGGGACAGTCTAGTCAAAATTAAACTTTCATGATTCAGATAGGGCATGAAAATTTAAACAACTTTCCAATTGACTTTTATCACTAAATTTGCTTTTGTTCCCTTGTGGTATTTTTCAAAAGCTAAACCTAGGTAGGGCTCAAACTGGATTTTCTAAACCGTTGAAAACCGCATTTTAGCTCAGAGCATTTTGAAAGTTTTCACAGTTAGACAGTACTAGTTCATGTGTGTCATATAAATAACATATATGCTCACTCCATCCCATGTAGTTATTTAGGAGTCTGCACTGATTGGCTAAAATGCATGCCTGTCAAAAGCACTGAGATAA
This sequence comes from Bombina bombina, assembly GCF_027579735.1. NCBI lineage: Eukaryota > Metazoa > Chordata > Amphibia > Anura > Bombinatoridae > Bombina > Bombina bombina. Next base: position 769,517,356 of record NC_069499.1, read on the forward strand.
GGGGGCAGTCTGCAGAGACTTAGATACAAGGTAATAACAGAGGTAAAACAATATTAATATAAATGTGCTGGTTATGCAAAACTGGGGAATGGGTAATAAAGGGATTATCCATCTTTTTAAACAATAACAATTCTGGTGTAGACTGTCCCATTAAGTATTTTTTTTGCTTTGCCCACTTTTTTCATATTACCAACAACAATTGAACATAATTATTTTGCTGTACAACATGTATGTTGCATCATTTTGGGTGACTGCCAGTTATGTGCATATGAATAATTGAGCTGTACAAATTATATGGACTTGCAGGGTTTGGCAGCCTTGAACCACCCATCCCCCTCAACCTTTTAGTCACACAAGTGATTGTACTTTTTTGGGGGGGATTAAATGGTACAGACATGGATCCTTTGACAGTTGGAAAACATATTTGTACCTTATTTACAGCTAAATGGTACATAATAGTTCCTTAAGGTGTAATTATGATCCATTGAGGGTACAACCACAGCAGTTGTACCCTAAGTGTTCACAAATGGACCTCAACCGTACCCTTTTTCTGACAGTGACCTTTAAGGATGCTGTAGTGTAGTAATATATCTAAAAGCATTGGTGTATGCATAAAATGGCAAACATCCACCTATTTTGAGTGTGTGCTCTGGTACAGGTCCACCCTATAAATTCCAATTGCAAATGCATGGATATTCTGGTGCTCCTGTCTATGAAATCAGGTTACTTGATTTCCTTATGGTTTTACCTGCACTAATTCTTGTAATTCTTGCAGGATCTCATCTTGTTTTTAGTTATTGTCAATCAGATGCCTTGCTCTCTGGGGCTTATACTATACTTTTTATGTAAACATTGACTGTGACACATTGAACCACCATCCTATTTGCCCCCAAGCCTCCGTCACACTTGGGATTTCTCTTTAATTAATATGTGGATATGGGCGTATATGATATCATTGTGAAAGTGAAGTTCACAGGCTTAAAATTGTTTGAGTTAAGGAGTTAATCAAGTAGCTAGTAAGGTTATAAGTTTAGCTGTAGTGTAGAGATTACCCTCCTACCTGATGTCTCCCACCCCCTGATCCCTACCTGATATTTCTTAAACAGCTCTCCTTCCCTCTCTCACCCCCACCAACCTAGGTAATTGCAGACAGTCTGCCAATGTGAAGTTTTAATCCTTTTTTTTTTTTAATTAAATTTTTTTATTATTTTTTATTTTCTACAGTGTAGGATTACGACCTTACCCACTTCCCTAATCCCTCCCAAAAAGCTCTCTAACTCTCCCCCCTCTAACTGTCTGCGAGTGGTGCTCCCCCCCACCCCTCATTTACCCCACCTGGCCCTTTAAGGGCTTAATGACCATGCACCGTACAGGTCGTTTAGGGGGGTTAAGATCTCACTAAAATGTAATTTACTTAGTGACTACCTTCAGTATAAACACTGGCCACTTGTACACCTATTACCCTAGTGGTTATATGGTCTATCCAATTGCAGTTTTGAATGAGCTTATTCAGCATTTCTTATGTAATCAAATCTGAAAATTAAAATAGTAACTTTATCATTTCACCAGTGTTAGGAAAGCAATAATCAGAATGCCACCTTGGTAAAAAAAATATATTTTAACTCAGATTAATAAATCAGGATTGCTTAAAACTTCTATAAAAATAGGCGAGAATTTAAACAAGGACCTAAATCATAACAAGGATGAGGAGGTAAGAATGACTTATTGCTGTATTTCCAGAAGAGAATTAAGTTTTTTCAGTTTTTTCACAGGACTTCATGTAAGGCATTTTTTTAGTTTTGTTAGTGGGTTTATTTATTTAGATAAATATAGATAGATAGATAGATTGATAGATTAACATTTAACAGCGGTTTTGCTGTAAAGCTTTTAGACAGTGTTAGCAATAGGGAATAGGGATTGGCTTAAGGGGAGTTTTGCATGAGGATAGTTAGAAATAAGGCACAGAATATTGGGAGTTGAAGAGATAGTGTTGGGTAGATTAGATGTAAGGGGATATTTTTTGATGTGGATTGTATTAAAGAGTATTTAGATGTAAGAGGATGTTTTCCCTATATACTGTATGTACTCTATTTTAAATGTGGGAGATTTCCTGCTGCTTCCATTTAAATGCAAATGTTTTACCAAGGCAGCCTTTTGATGTTGTCCCCTTTAAGGAGCAGTGATATTTTTAAGCCCCCATTTTAATCATCAGCATTTTTGATGGGATATTTAAATTGGATACCATAAATTGAGTACCATGAAGGATCTGTTCCAAACTATAGAATAACTGTTGGTTAACTATTGGTTTCATATAATGTTAACTCCATTAATACAGCCAATTAAAGACTTCTAAGCACTAGAAAAGTGCTAGACACTTTATAAGCATTTCATACTTATAGAAACATCTTGGTCTGTTTTGCACATCATATATTGGTATTCTAGCACATTCTAGCATATCTTTACACTTACATGTTTCTTTTATATAATAATAATAATAATAATAATAATAATAATAGTAATAATAATGTCTATGAGCCCCATGTACTAAGGTGGGATCAAATTTACCTGCCAACATTCGTGAATAGTGTGGAAGGAAACAGAGATGCCACAATGGCCTAGTACCACCAAAACAAAGGGTAATATGAATGATGCAAGAAATGTACTCACAAACGTGATGCACCCAATGGTGCTGATGGGGCAGGCTGGAACTTCACAGTATTCCAGCTCACTGTGTCCAACTGACTGTGATCCAAGGCCAAAGCTTCTTAGAAAGTCCCCCTGAATACCTATGTAGGGATGAAGAGCAAAAAACTATAGCCCCAGTACAGCATATACAGGGACAAAGAGGTATGGAATAATTGCACTTACAAAAAGGGAAGCACCTCCAGGTGCAATATGGGCAAACTGGGACTTCACATCCGCCCAGCTGACTGATCTCCACAGCAAAGGACTGGATATGCTCCAATATCCCCAAAATAAAACACATTCGTGAAAAGATTAATCAACTTTGTTACCAGAATGTTCTAACCCCCCACCCCATAAAATATTGTGTATAGTCTGTCTCGAAGACAATTGGATTACTAATTACTTTGAAGTTTTGCTTGGTGCAAAAATACAAACCGCTAGATTTTAGAGTTTTTGTCAGTAAAAACCCGCGTAGCTAACGCTGCTTTTTTTCCCAACGCACCCTTCCAAGAACGCTGGTATTTAGAGATGTCTGAGGGGCTGTGTTAGGCTCAAAAAAGGGTGCGTTGAGCCTAACTTAGCTCCACTTCAACACTCAATACCAGTGTTGCTTACAGTAGCGGTAAGCTGGGAAAACGTGCTCGTGCACGATATCCCCATAGGAAACAATTGGGGCAGCTTGGGCTGAAAAAAAACCTAACACCTGCAAAAAAGCAGCGTTCAGCTCCTAACGCAGCCCATTGATTCCTATGGAGAAACACTCTTTAAGTCTGCACCTAACACCCTAACATGTACCCGAGTCTAAACACCCGCAACCTACATTATCCCTATGAACCCACTTAATCTGCTACCCCTAACACCATCGATCCCTATATTATATTTATTAACCCCTAAACTGCCCCCCCAGCGTCGCCGCTACCTTACTTATACTTATTAACCCTAATCTTGCTGACCGGAGCCTCGCCGCCACTATAATAAATGTATTAACCCCTAAACCGCCGCACTCACCCACTCGCAAACACTATAATAAATAGTATTAACCGCTAATCTGCCCTCCCTAACATCCCTGCCACCTACCTACAATTATTAACCCCTAATCTCCCGCCCGCACCATCGCCGCTACTATAATAAAGTTATTAACCCCTAAACCGAACTCTAACCCTAACACCCCCCTAACATAAATATAATTTAATTTAAACAAAATCATATTCCTAAAATTAACTAAATAAATCATATTTAAAACTAAATACTTACCTATAAAATAAACCCTAATATAGCTACAATATAAATAATAATGACATTGTAGCTATTTTAGGATTTATATTTATTTTACAGGCAACTTTGTATTTATTTTAACTAGGTACAATAGCTATTAAATAGTTAATAACTATTTAATAGCTATCTAGTTAAAATAAATACAAAATTACCTGTAAAATAAATCCTAACCTAAGTTACAAATACACCTAACACTACACTATCATTAAATTAATTAAATAAAGTCCATACAATTACCTAAAATAAAATACAATAAAATAAACTATACTATAATACAAAAAAAACACTAAATTACAAAAAATAAAAAAGAATTACAAGCAGTTTAAACTAATTACACCTAATCTAAGCCCCCTAATAAAATAAAAAAGCCCCCCAAAATAAAAAATTCCCTACCCTATTCTAAAATACAAAAGTAATCAGCTCTTTTACCAGCCCTTAAAAGGGATTTTTGCGGGGCATTGCCCCAAAGTAATCAGCTCTTTTATCTGAAAATAAAAATACAATACCCCCCCAACATTACAACCCACCACCCACATACCACTACTCTAACCCACCCAAACCCCCCTTAAATAAACCTATCGCTAACCCCCTGAAGATCTCCCTACCTTGAGTCGTCTTCACTCAGCCGAGCCGAATTCTTTATCCAAGGTGCGCAGAGGAGGTCCTTCATCTTAACTTAATTATTGTAGCGGCGACAGTGCGGGCGGGAGATTAGGGGTTAATAATTGTAGGTAGGTAGCGGCGATGTTAGGGAGGGCAGATTAGGGGTTAATAAAATTTATTATAGTGTTTGCGAGGCGGGAGTGTGCGGCGGTTTAGGGGTTAATACATTTATTATAGTGGCGGCCAGGTCCGGTCGGCAGATTAGGGGTTAATAAGTGTAGTTAGGTAGCGGCGACGTTGGGGGGGGCAGATTAGGCGTTAATAAATATAATATAGGGTTCGGCGATGTTAGGGGCAGCAGATTAGGGGTTTATAGGTATAATGTAGGTGGCGGCAGTGTCCAGTCAGCAGATTAGGGGTTAAAAAAATTTATTAGAGTGGCGGCGATGTGGGGGGGCCTCGGTTTAGGGGTACGTAGGTAGTTTATGGGTGTTAGTGTACTTTAGAGCACAGTAGTTAAGAGCTTTATATTCACGCGTTAGCCCATAAAGCTCTTAACTACTGCCTTTTTTTGTCGCTAGAGGGTCTACCGCTCACTTCTCCCAAGACCCCAAATACCGGCGTTAGGCAGATCCCATTGAAAAGATAGGATACGCAATTGACGTAAGGGGATCTGCGGTAGCCTGGAATCTCGGTAGGGAAGTGAGCGGTAGACCCTTTCCTGCCTGACTCTAAATACCAGCGGGCGGGGGTGTTAGGACCCCTTAACGCTGCTTTTGATGGCTAACGCAGAACTCTAAATCTAGGTGAAAGTTTCTAAACTGTCTATGGCGTATTAGACGATTTGGTACCCAACATAACCAGAAAGGAGTAAAAAACATCATCCAAGCAGCAAGATAAGGGAGGTCACATGAATAAGAAGGAGTATTTTCCAGATTAAATAAATAACTTTTTGATTCCATTTGTTTTATTCTGTGAGAAGCAAGTACATATGGCTGCCGCAGGAGATTCAGGAAAATCCAAGAAATCTTGCAACCTAAAGTTTTCCCATCAACAGAATGTGGGTACTTGTTGATTTAGTACTCTAATATTACTACATCTATGAAAGTCATGTCAAGCAAACTCCCAGTGCTAGAAAAAAATTAGTGGCACTGTGAGTGCCCAAGGACCAACAAGGAAGGATATAGATTCCGTAAGAAAAGTTTAATGACATCAAGCATCAAACCAAAAACAAAATTACAAAAGAAAAACAATTAGCACGGGATACCAGCAGTGGCCCACCTTATATCACTGATTTAACCGATTTTCAAAGTTCTCCAGAGGCTGGGTACGAAGGTCATGGTCAGCAAGGGCTTCTAAACCCATACGAGGAAGGAAAACTCTTGGCACTCTCCTTCATTATTTTCCTATGGTACTTCTTAGTTGAATTAAATGTAAGATAGACAAATGCAATAGTGTCTTCATGATTCTGTGTTTGCAAAAACTGAGGTTGAACTGTCCAGCCTCTTATATGTAATACTCAGCCTGGTGTCAGTCTCATACCCCCTATTGATTTCTATTGTGTTTGCTACCTAAATGGTGGCAAAGCAAAGTACAAGAAGTAAACGTGAACGTTAGAGCGAACAGATTAGTTGTTAATTTGATAACTTTCAACAATATTGGATTATATGATGATCAATGGTATATTCTCTAAAAAAAACTGGTCGGACCGAGTATTTGCAGATATGTACAATGGCAACTTTAAAATAGTGGATTTTAGCATCAATCATAGCTTTGTACATATGAATTTTGATCTGTGCATGGTTTTTTGACACAAAATTTCACACAAAAGTTAACTTCAATGCTTAATACATGGGGCCTTATCTATCTGTCTGTCTGTCAGTCTGTCTGTCTGTCTGTCTATTCCATGTTTATCAGTGGAAATTCAGATATTTAATTATGTGCCTGATAAAACATACTGGGCCAGAGTATGTATGGCAATATCACTGGCACGACAACTTGTGCACGTATTACAAGTTGAAAGTAAACAAGTTCCTAAATCTGCTCTCATTGGGTTAGCAAGACTGAAAACCTTGCATCAAGAGTTTGACTTAAATAAAAAGTTGCACCAAACACAATGCAATACAATACATTAAAAGAAAGTGTTTACACATATATACACTCTGATATACTATCTCATAAAAATTATTCATTTAAATATTCATACTTTTTTATATAAGGGTTAAAATGTATATGGTGTATGACAATGTGTTTGAATGAAAAGGGCTATGATGTTTGTGTATATGTCTAAATTTGTATATGAGTGTGTGTGTATATATATATATATATATATATACGTGTATATATACTGTGTATATATATATATATATATATATATATATATACATATATACAGGGCCGTCTTTAATATTGATTGGACCCTGGGCAAACATTTTCTTGGGCCCCTCATTTTCCTATATATATCTGTATATATCTATACCTATATATAATCATCTACATATATAGATATAGTTATATATATTGCACCCAAATACTATCACCATTATGCGATCGGGTTTGTGCTTAAGTACAGTGTTAGGTTTTTCAACTTTTCTTGCTCCATTGACTCTTTTGGGGGAATACGTTAACACAGTTGGGATATTCTAACATCACCTTTTTGCGTGCATTGGGTTAGTAATAGGTGTTTATATTCGGATTCGAATGTTAAAATGAATGTTATTGTAGAAATTCGATTTACATAATCAAATGTTGATAAGAACGAATATTCTTAAAAATTCTATTATCAAATGTTATTTACAATTTCCGAATGTCGCTTTCAGATTCGAATGTCACTTTTTGAATTTGAATGTCACGTTCAATTTTGAATATAACATTCAAATTTGAATGTCACATTCAAATTTGAATATTACATTTATAAAACACAGTTGTAGACTAGAAATACTATTTAGAATTTGAATGATACATTCGATTTCGAATTTGACATTCAAATTCGAATATTACATTTATACAACACAGTTGTTGACTAGAAATACTATTTCAAATTTGAATGTGACATTAAAATTCGAATGTCACATTCGTATTTGAATATTACATTTATAAAACACAGTATTAGACTAGAAATACTATTTTGAATTTGATTGTTACATTCGAATTCAAATATCACATTCAAATTCAAACATTACATTTTGAAATTGAATGTGATATAAAATACATAGCTAAACATTCTACTATTCGAATGAATATTTTTGAATGTTATTAAAAATTCAAAAACCAAAATTCTAAAATAGCATGTTAGAATGTTATATAAACATTCAAAATTAAAGAGATTACATTTTGAATTTTTAGAAACATTCACCCATCCCTAGTTAGTGAACAACAGAAAACTTTTTATTTTAAACTTGTAATACGAGCGCTACTCGACGCATGCAAAAATCTTACTTCTAGCGGAGCTAGTGCACGAGCGGGAGCGATAAATACCACTCCACTTGTAATCTGGCCCAATATGTTGGCGTATTATATAAAATTCTAACTATAATTTGGTGACTCAGGGTAACATACTACAGAAGTGAAAATTAACCCTTTTAGCGCTTGTTTTTGAAGGCTGTAATATAAAGTTTTATAGAACGTTTACGATTAGTTAACCAGGTGACCAAAAGTATGTTGAGAAGTATAGAACATTTTCTTAAAGCAAATATATCCAACCTAAACCAGAACTTTGAATTAGACTTTTTTGAGGGAAAAAAACAACAAACAGACACTGTTAGTGACTAGATATCTAGGTCACATAGACTCTGGGCATCTAGAAGCAGATTATTAATTTGTTCCAAAAGTTTAAAAAAGATTGCTAGCAGGTGTTTAATTAGTGCTAAATTAATTGGAAAAGTAAACAGAGAGTCAAATACATTTTGTAAAAACACAACAACAAAACAAACACAACAACAAAAATGTATTTAGATTGTCTGCTCCAAAGTTTTTTCTAGGGTTCAATGGCCAATGAAATCTATTAACTAAAATCCTGCTCCTCTCAAAAAAAAAAAAAGCATCTTCATCCTTTAGATGCCAGTTTATTGGCTATAAGACCCCTACCACACATATGTCAGCAAGAATCAATAAATGTGAGAACAAGGCCACATTACAATAAATGTCCTTAATAGCTGTACACTATCGTCAGCACTAGGTTATTTTCTGATGTGCTCACTAAGGTGTGTGTTGAGTCAGTTATCTGTATTCAGCCTCTTTGCATCATTCCCCAGCACTGGCATAGTACTGTCATGGTCGTCATAGCATCTCTGCCCGGTGCCCAGCTCACCCCACACAAAGGATCTTGCAATAAGTTATAAGCCGAGTACCGTGCATTGTAAAGCATACCAGAATGTTTTGCGTAGAGTGTCTGGTTAGGTTGCTACACAGCAGATGCCTTCCCCACATGCACTGAGCAATCCCTGAGACGTGCTGGGGACACGCCGGGTGTTACTCTTTTGGATGTTTCCGGGACTTAAATACAGAAGAGTTTACGGTGGGAGTAACCTGTAGCAGGGCAGAGGAGGAGCAAAGTTTCCCGGCTAAGGCTTTTGCTTATTTATTTTTACTATGCAATGCCGTACGATCAGCATCGCATAGTAAAAATAAATAAGCAAAGTCTTAGCTGGGAAAACTATTTGCGGGCAGCGCGGACCAAAGGGGCAGCTGCTTTGGGCCCCACAACAGAGGGCAGCTGCCCCTTTTGCCCTGCTTTAAAGGTGGCCGTGTGTGTGTATATATATATATATATATATATCTATATATAGTAGTAAAGAATGGGGATGCACTCGCCAGGATTTCCAAAGTTACCTTTTAAGGTAAAGTTTCGGGGTGTTACCCCCTTCGTCAGACAATACAAAATAACAATGTCTATACAATATATGTATGTACATGTGTATTTATGTATGTATATATACACATACATACACACTGTATACACATATATAGACATATACATACACTTTGGAGCCCTTTCCACTCAAATATTTTTTATTATTTAATAATGTGTCTTATTGTGTATTTACTGTACATATTTTGCATTCCAATGTTCTTCACGTAGTAGAAAATGTTCTTAGTATTTTTAAATATACTGTATATTCCTATATATATCTGCATATATCTATACCTGTATATATTCATATAGATATATAGGTATAGATATATATTTTAGAAAAACAATTACTCATATATATAGAAATAGATATTTATAAATAAAAAGAACATTTTCTTCTACGTGAACTTTGGAATGTGAAATATTAATAACTTACTTTGGGCTAAGTGCTGTAGGTTTTACGCGGTGTCGGGTTAGCGTATGAGTCATAAGTGTTTTTATTTTTTAAAGTGCACACCATTGAAGTCTTTGGGGCGAATGCATTAGCGTGGTCATGAAATTCTAAGTCCTGATTTTAGCGTAAGTTGGGTTTCGCTCGTGTGCACACAATCTACTTTCAACTTGTAATACATGTGCTAACCCACCTGCATTTAAAGTTTAATTCAGCTGTATTTGCGCGCAAGCGAAAGCACTAAAATAGCGCACTTGTAGTCTAGCCAACTATCTCTTCTTTGTGTGCTACTGCTGGCTTTAAACTTTATTTAAGTTCAGCTGATGTCCAGTTTCTACTCCGCCACCATGAATTTCTGCTAATTAACAAATAATGCTCTCATGAATATTGGACAAATCTACATTTTTTTTCCTTGATGAACAATTCATCCTAAGCAATTTTTTTTTATCTGTGCGCATGTCTAGTAATTATATAATCTGTGCCCAATGACTATATACCCCAAAGATTAATATTCCTTAACGTTTCTTTTTTATGACCGTAAAATACATTATACTGTAAAATAAATTATACATGTAAAGGGAAAACACCATGTCACTCATGTTATATATTGTGTTTGCATTTATTCTGTATTCTTTTAGTCTTTCTAGTATTTAAAGGGACAGTCTAGTCAAAATTAAACATTCATGATTCAGATAGGGCATGCAATCTTAAAGGGACAGTCAAGTCCAAAAAAACCCTTTCATGTTTCAAATAGGGTATGCAATTTTAAACAACTTTCCAATGTACTTTTATCACCAATTTTGCTTTGTTCACTTGGTATTCTTAGTTGAAAGCTAAACCTAGGAGGTTCATATGCTAATTTCTTAGACCTTGAAGGCCACCTCTAATCTAAATGCATTTTGATAGTTTTTAACCACTAGAGGGTATTAGTTCACGTGTTTCATATAGAAGCTCATGCACGTGAATTTACCATGGAGACAGCTCTGATTGGCTAAAATGCAAATCTGATAAAAGAACTGAAATAAGGGGGCCGTCTGCTGAGGCTTAGATACAAGGTAATTACAGAGGTAAAAAGTATATTTCTATAACTGTGTTGGTTATGCAAAACTGGGGAATTGGTAATTAAGGGATTATCTATCTTTTAAAACAACAAAAATTCTGGTGTTGACTGTCCCTTTAAACAACTTTCCAATTTACTTTTATGATCAAATTTTCTTTGTTCTGTTGGTATTCTTTGTTGAAAGCTAAACCTAGGTAGGCTCATATGCTAATTTCTAAGCCCTTATAGGCCGCCCCTTACCTCATGGCATTTTGACAGGTCTTCACAGCTAGAGGGCGTTAGTTGATGTGTGCCATATAGATAGCATTGTGCTCATGTACGTGGAGTTACCTAGGAGTCAGCACTGATTGGCTAAAATGCAGGTATGTCAAAAGAACTATATAAGAGGACAGTCTGCAGAGGCTTAGATACAAGGTAATCACAGAGGTTAAAAAAAAGAAGAAGAAAAGCTGCTCCCAAGCAACATGATGAAAAAAAGACTTATTCCAAAAATTAAAGGACACACATACCAAAAGTCTTTTTTTCATCATGTATACAGATGTGCGGTTCGTCCTCCGCCTTAACTAAGCCTGCTCCACGGCTGGCTTAGACCTTTTTTCCACTCACGCCTAACGGACATTCCTTTTCTGAATCACATAGGTAAAAAGAAAATTAATATAACAAATTTATCTCTGATCATTCACATTTAAAAAAAATAAATATACATATGAAATTTATTTTACTGTTTAAATGTTTAATCCATTTACCACCAAAGAATAATGTGCTTGTAATGGTGTAATTCTATTGTCCCCATTGTAAACCTCAATCCCATTTGCAGCATTATACCAGCAAATAAAGGATACTACAATCATACATGCATAGTACATACATATTTTTATACATATTATCATTTTCTGAGGTGATTCTTGAAAGATAAAAAAAACTGAATTTATTTTCTTGCCCAATACTAAATGACCATGAAATGACCCACCACTCAGCAGAAGAAAAACCCAGGCTAAGAGAAAGTGTTCCTGCTGGTAGACACTCAGGCATGCAGAGCAGGATACACCTTTATGCTTGGATGGGTTTCCTTATTAAAAACACACAGTAGGAGAAAACACTAAAACAAGTCTTTGTAGTAATTTCCTTGAAAGAAATTTCCCAAGATAACAACTTGAAAAGAGTCTAATCTTCTGACTGGTTATACAGAGAGATGTACTGTAGGTGGTATACAAGAAAGCCCATTATATCACAGCTCATCACACTGACATGCAGTAAAAAACATTTTATTTTTTGCATAAAAATTAACATTTTTTTTCCTCTGCGAAAACACAGAAATTGGAATATCAGCGAGAAAACAACCAAGATACATGTTGCAGTTACAAAATGATTCAAACATCTTAAAAATAAATGGAATACTGAGGTTAGTGGATCATTAATGAATTCAAGTACCTGACAAACGTCATTGTGAATTGCAACTACTTATCTATCTATCTATCTATCTATCTATCTATCTATCTATCTATCTATCTATCTATCCATCTATATATCTATATCTGTCTGTCTAGCTATATATCATCTATCTATCTATCTATCTATCTATCTATCTATCTATCTATCTATATCTATCATTTATCTATCTATCTATCATTTATCTATCTATCTATCTATCTATCTATCTATCTATCTATCTATCTATATCTATCTATCTATCTATATCTATCTATCTATCTATATCTATCTATCTATCGTTTATCTATCTATAAATCTATTTATCACCTCTGTCTATCTATCTATCATCTATCTATCATCTATCATCTATCTACCATCTATCTATCTTTCTATCTATCATCTATCTATCTAAGCAGGGAAATTCCTGATTCTAGATGTTTCTTAATGGAAATATATAAAATGTTTCCAGGAGAGGTGTGATTGTAATCTTTCAGCTACATGAGCATGTAAGATTCATAGACTCTAGTGCTCATGTGAAGTATAAATAATAATATATCTAATTTGGTGAATGGGCGTCTATATATTATTTACTGGATCTTATAGATTAGATTAAATAATACAATATCTACCTAGAGTTTACAGCTTGGATTAAATAATGTAATATTTAAAATTCTCTGCATATTGTGTGCAATTTGCAATATGTGATTAGTAGTGGGCAGCGTGGGGGGAGCCACGGAGACCAGTGGGTGTGGTTTATTCTCCAGTAACCTTCTTACTTAACTGTTGCAAAGTGTCACTTAAAGGGATATTTCAGACAAAATTGGAAACCACATGGATGCATTCTGGGAATTAAACAGAAACAATTTTGTAATATACGTGCATTAGCAAAAATGCATCTAATAAAATCTAAAGCTGTTTCAAAAGTGTATTTAAGTAGGCACTGTGCATCAGCATTTTATATACAGCACTTGCTCAGAGAGCATAAGGTGCTTGTACCATCTGGCAATGACTCAATTTGTTAATTGCTGACATGATACAGCCCTACTGATTATCTGAGCAGCTGCAGTATTTAACATGTGGGTGCAGTGACAATATCTAGCTATGCTTCACATGCACGTGCAGAGAAAAATGTTAACACTACAACAGCGATAATTTTTACTAGAAGCATTTTTGCCAATACATGTATATTGCAAATATGTTTCTATTCAAAGATGTAATTTATCTATGTGCATTTACATTTTGACTGGAATGTCCCTTTAAAGGAACAGTCAACACCAAAATTATTATTGTTTAAAAAGATAGATAACGCCTTTACTACCCATTCCCCTGCTTTGCACAACCAACATTGTTATATTAACTGGACACTTAACCAACATTTTTTTCTTTCATGATTCAGATAGAGCATGCAGTTTTATGTAACTTTCTAAATTTACTCCTATTATCAATTTTTCTTTGTTCTCTTGCTATCTTTATTTAAAAAGCAGGAATGTGATGCATAGGAGCCGGCCCATTTTTGGTTTAGAACCTAGGTTATGCTTGCTTATTGGTGGGTAAATGTAAGCCTCAAATAAGCAAGCACTATACATAGTGCTGAACCTAAAATGGGCTGGGTGCTAAGATTTACATTCCTGCTTTTAAAATAAATATAGCAAGAGAACGAAGAAAAATTGATAATAGGAGTAAATTAGAAAGTTGCTTAAAATTGCATGCTCTGTCTGAATCATTAAAGAAAAAAAATTGGGTTCAGTGTCCCTTTATTATACTTTATAACATTTAAACCTCTAAATTTCTGCCTGTTTCTAAGCCACTACATACTGCCTCTTATTGCATGCTTTTTTATTTGCTTTTCACAACAGGAGACTGCTAGTTCATGTGTGCCATATATATATAAAATTGTGCTCACGCCCATGGAGTTATTTAAGAGTCAGAACAACACAGCACTGTCTAAAATGCAATTCAATAATAATAAATAAAAAGTGATCAGGGGGCTTTCAGAAGATGCTTAGATTCAAGGTAATCATAGAGGTAAAAAGTGTATTATTATAACTGTGTTGGTTATGCAAAACTAGGGAATGGATAATAAATGGATTATCTATCTTTTAAAACAATAAAACTTCTGGTGTAGACTGTCCCTTTATACATTTTTTCAAATGTTATCAAGTATGCTTGGACAACATACTTTTATCCAGAAGCCAATATCTATGCCTCAATTGTGCCACTTAGGAAGCTCATGCCACACAACCTGCAAGCACTGAGATATTTGAGTTTGGGTTTGTCACAGACATGGCTGAGATACATGACTTACATTTGTATGAAGAGCTGACCCGAGGATTTACACAATTATCTTAAATCCTACTGGTTAAATACATATGAGACACAGTCATACAGGAGTTAGAAATTATAACATCTTAGTACTATGTGCTCCATTACAGTAAGACTTGTATGCTTTATAAAGTGTAATTCAACTTTTTTTTTTAAAAAAAACAAGCTTTATTAGTCATTGAAGAAGAAAAATAAACATAATCACTGTATATTAAGAGAAATTACAAAGATAACAATTGTGGGAGCGCACCGCGCAAAACCACATTACAGAAGTCATAGCACAGAGTAGTGAAGCTTGGTATTTTAGTAATTATTTGTTGTTCAAGTCTTTATATAAAGAAAGAGAATACATAATATACATTCACTGTCTTCCAAGACACTCATAAAGGAGATAGGAAAGTAAGGAACTAGAAATACAAGGGAGGAAAAAGGGTAAGAGAAGGGGGAAAAAAAGGGGGGGGATAAGGGGCATAGACCATGAAGGTCGTTGAACAACTGAGTAATTTTCAGAGAGGAGTAAACGCCCTTAGGCCTCACACAGGAGCTGGGGACCAAGCGGCCATCATTAGTTCGTATGTCACCATTTGGTTACACTTGAAGTAATGCAATTTCTCCATAATTAATAGCTCTTCGACAGAGGAGCGCCAATCTACTAACGTGGGTTACCTCCCTTGATTTCCACAGCCTGGGGGATGAGGTTTCTTTGCACCTGTGAGCATAAGTAGGAGGAGGGTGCAACTATGTGTGGGTTTGATACTGGGGAGATGTAGAAATAGCAGAGTTTCGGGAGTATTGGGTATAGTTGTGTTCAATTTTTCTGACATTTCCCTCATGACTGCCTCCCAGAAATTAGAGAGTCTGGGGCAGGACCACCATATGTGTACAATGGAACCCTGATCCCCACACCCCCTCCAGCATGTAGCACTAACCGCAGGGAAAAACTGATGGAGCCTGACAGGGGTGTAGTACCATCTGGTCATTAGCTTAAGATGTATCTCCTGTATCTTAGCTGATACCGATGACCTTTTGGTTAGGCCGAAGGATTTGAGCCATTCGTCCTCCTCTATTACACTGCTAAGCTCTCTGTTCCATGCCCTAGTGTATGTTGGCAGCTGTATGTCTGGTGGTATGAGTAAAAGTTTGTATATCTTGGAAATCAGTCTTTTAGGTGGAGTGTTTTCGGTACATAGGGATTCGAAAGGCATCAGGCTTCTAAGAAAATTGTTTTTTTGTTTGTGGGTGAGCAGAAAGTGAGACAGCTGATGGTATCTTAGCCAAGAGGAAAAGACAGGGCCACTTTGCTCCTGTAATTTTTGCTGTGGATATAATCTGCCCCCTTCTTGTGCGTAATGCAAAATTCCTGCTCTTAATCTATAAGGAGAGCGCACGGGTCTGCTAAGTTCGTAGTAAGGTAACTCAGGGTTTTCTATGATGGGAAGCATTGGCGAGAGTGGAGTTGACATGTGGGTACTCGTAGCTATCAGTCTGTCCCACACGACCAGTGTTTCATATGTTATGTGATAGCTTTGTATCAACTTGGGACGCTTATTTGTAGGGATCCACGCCAAGGATCCAACATTATTTAGTTGCAGTATCTGCCCGTCAATTATGACCCATTTTTTTGCATGGTGTTTTGGGACCATTCAACCAGTCTCTGTAGAAAAATGGCCCTTCTATGTGAGGCTAGGTCCGGGAAGCCGAGTCCTCCCCTGTCTCTAGGGAGATATTGCGTCCTTCTAGTTATTCTCGGTCTCGTACCTTTCCAGATAAACTGTTCTAAGGTACTCTGGAGATGGGGCAGAAAGTCATTCGGTAGGCGAATAGGGACTGTTTGCATTACATATAATATTCGTGGCAGAATATTCATTTTAATGAGACCTATCTTCCCTAACCATGAGAGAGATTTGTTACTCCATGAGGACAGGTCATTGACAATCTCCTTACGTAAGGCCAGATAATTGTTTTTAAAAATGTCAGAGGGGCTTGCGGAAAGATATATACCGAGGTATTTCAATTTAGTGGGTGCTATTGTCATCTTGTACCTTGTTGACAGGAGGTTAATATGTTCTGTGGGGGCATTTATATTAAGAAGCTCTGATTTAGTTAAATTTAGGTGGAAATTAGACAGCGCACCATACTCATTAATCTCTTTCAAGAGCTCAGGTACGGATGTATCAATACTCGTGAGTGTATAGAGAACATCATCGGCGTATAGGGCCTGTTTGTGTTCCTCATTCCCGATGTGTATCCCTTTGATGTTTGGGTTATTTCTAACCTTCTGAGCCAGCGCTTCTATCGAGAGAGCGAATAGCAAAGGGGATAGGGGGCATCCTTGCCGGGTCCCATTGGAGATGTCAAAACTGTCCGACAGAATACCATTCACTGTAACACGAGCATTCGGGGCAGAATATAATGCAAATGCCATGTTGGTAAAGGCTTGACCGATATTCATTACAGACATGACTCGACGCAGAAAAAGCCAATCGACCCGCGTCAGTCGCTAAGAGGGCCATTGGCACTCTTTTAGTTTGGGCGAAATTAATAATCTGAAAGACTTTGTTGGTGTTGTCTCCTGCTCTCTACCAGCCACAAAGCCCACCTGGTCGGTCGAGTCAAGGAAGGGAATGTACTTATTGAGACGATTTGCTAGAATTTTTGCCAAAATTTTGATATCCATATTCAGCAAGGATATTGGTCTAAAATTCGCTGGGGATGTAGGGGGCTTACCTGGTTTAGGGATAATTGAAATATGTGCTTCGAGCATTGTACCAGCCAAGGTGGGCTCTACTATCAAACTGTTGAACAGTTGAAGCATCATTGGGCTTAAAGTTTTACTATAAAATGTATAATATTTTAATGAATAGCCGTCAGGGCCTGGGCATTTCCCACTAGGGAAGTCTTTAAGGGCCTTAGAAAGCTCCATTGCAGTGATAGGCTCGTCTAAGCTGCTCTTTTGGTCGGGGTCTAGTCGTGGTAGCTCTAAAGCTTCTAAGTATTGATCTATGAGCTGGGTTTTGGCTTCAGCTGTGACTGCGCGTTCCCCGGGGCTAGGTTTGTTTGTGATATTATATAACGCTTTGTAATATGCGTGAAAAGAATTTGCAATTTGTTTGCTGCTTTTCAGCATAGTGCCATCAGGGTTTTGGATACTGTGAATGTATGTTTTAAGCTGCTTTCTACGGGTCGCCCTAGCTAACAGTTTCCCCGGTTTATTGCCTCCCTCATAATACTGCTGTTTTATCGCCAAAAATGTACGCTGAAAGGACTCTCTTAAGTGGACCTGAAGTTCCCTCCTAGTGCCTTCTAATTTATTCTTAGTCTCCATGTCCTGTGGGGCGCTTTTGTGTGCCGCTTCAAGTTGTGTTACAGTGTTCAGTAAGTGGGTATATTTTAATCTGTACTGTTTGTTAAGGCCGGCCTTGTGCTTAAGGAATTCTCCCCGAATGTCAAGTCCAATGGAGTCTGTAAAAAAATAATCTATTCTAGAGTATTTATTATGAGGAGGGGAGTAGTATGTGTAGTCCCTAGTCGATGGATGTAGTGACCTCCAAATGTCGTGTAGCGCAAGACTTGAGATTGTTGCTTTGACAGATTTGAGTAGTTTAGTAGGGGTACTATCTGACCCATTGGATGCATCTATCGATGCCTCCATGGCTATGTTAAAATCACCCGAAAGGAACACTGGTCCCTTCGCAAAGTCCAAAAGGAGCTTTGAGATCTTGTGCAAGAATAAGTGTTGATCTGTGTTCGGGCTGTAGAGGGTAACCAGGGTGATTGGATGTTCATATAACATTCCCGTTAGTAACAGATATCTACCCTCTGGGTCTTTTTCTACATGTGAGATTTTTAATGGGACCGAATGGTGTATCAGTATCCCCACTCCCTGATGCGAACAGGGCCGTAGGGTATTGAGCATTAAACCATCTTGGCTCCCTGCTCCTGCGGAAATGTGTCTCCTGGAAAAAGAGTACATGGCTATGTAAGCTTTTAAGGGCTTTAAAAGCTATAGACCGCTTACCTGGGTTATTCAGTCCTTTGGCGTTAATAGTGGTTAGGGTGAGGCCGTGAGACCCGAACTTACTATGTTGATGATTATTTCTGTAAGGGAGAAAAAAAAAAAAAAGGGGGAGAAGATGGGGGTAAGAGAAAGAAGATGGGGGAAGAGAGTTTAAGGGGGGGTAAATGTGGAGAAAAGGAAAAGTAGGAACTTTAAAAGAAAGGTAGAGATTAAGTGGAGCAAGTGTCTTGAAATAAATGAACAAAACACAGAAGGTGCGTTAATGGTTGTTTGCAGAAAATCAGTATCCTTCTAATAACAAGTAACAGGCAAAATAAATTGTGGTTGTAACCCCCAGGCAAATATAACAATTAAATTATATTATAACTCTTGGTGGCGAATTTGCCACATGTTCAAGAGTTGTCATGCAGTAGGCATAGTTCAGTAGGGCTTGGGTGGGGAAGGATGGGGTAGGGTAAGGTAGAGCAATTCACATAAGGGAAGGGGTAGGTGGGAGGGGTATAGTGTGATGGGTAACAATTAACTATTATGAACATCTGAGTCTCAGCATTGACATATAGATGCTGTATCATAGCAAATAAACAGGGAGGTAACAGTAAATACGTGACTATAGAGAAGAATATATCTATTGGCTCACAGTTATTATTTAACCATTAAAACTCAGTAGATCACTTAACTAAGTAACGTTATAGCAACAGGCTGAGTAACATTTTGATTAAACTAGCAGGATGAATAAACTGAAAATTACCAGACATTTGACTATTATGAACAGCTAAGTCTCAGCATTGACATACGGATGCTATGTCCTAGCAATTAAGCAGAAAGGTAGCAATAAATACATGAATATAAAGAAGAGTTTACCTATTGTCCCACAGCTATTATTTAACCATTTAAACTCAGCAGATAGCTTAACTAAATAACATTCTTAGTAACATTTTGAGTAAAATAGCTGAATGGATAAACTAAAAACTTCCACAGAACAAGTGTTATCACAGTATCTCACAAGTCAAGGGGCCGGGCTGGAAGTCCCAGGAATCTCATCAGGGTCTTGTTGCAAGTCTGCTATTGCGAGGCAGCTGTAGAATGACTGAACATCTACTCCTGCCCTGTATATTGCTGTTTTATTGTTATGCGTGGCCACTATAGAAACTGGGAAGCCCCAGCGGTACGGGACTTTATATGCCCTCAATTTGGCTGTAATGTGACCCATGTCCCTCCTTTTCTGTAAGGTTGTTGGGGATGAGTCCGAAAATATCTGGAGCTCCTCACCCGCATGTTGCACCGGGTGTTTGGTACGGGCATGCCGAAGAATTTCTTCTTTATCTTTGTAATTAAGGAAACGGACAATTATGTCTCTGGGGGGCGCCTTGGGTGGTGGTTTCGCCCTAAGCGCTCTGTGAGCTCGTTCTAACATTATTTCTGAAGAGGAGGGGGTGCCTTTCAGGGTACGGAACAGACTCTGCAAATAACCTTCTATGGCAGGGGGGTGCACTGACTCCGAGACCCCTCTGATTCGTAAATTATTTCTGCGACCTCGGTTGGCCAGGTCCTCAAGTTTGTCAAATAGTTGCTGTAGGACCTCTGCTTGACTTTTGATTTCAGTATCCATAAGCTGAGTGGTAGCCAGATTAGCTGCCTGTGTGGTTTCCACCTGTGTAACCCTGGTGTCTAGTGTATTAATGTCCTTTCTGAGGTCGTTAAAGAGGGTGCACATTTCTAATACTGCATTTTTGATGTCCTCTTTTGAGGAAAGGTGACACAGGTCCTCTTTTGTGACGTGTTGTGTCGCCTGCATATCCATATTCTGTAAAGGGTCTCTTTTATCAAGTTGTTTAGCTTCCACTGTGTCAGTTGGAGGTGTGCTAGTTAGTTCCACTTGTTTCAGGTATTTATTCAGGGTGCGCACTGGTGTATGTGTGTTAGCCTTGTTTTGCTTCTTACAGGGCATCACTCAGGTAACTCCCTCTCAATGAGTAGGGGTCTAGAGCAACCAAGGAAGCGGGCCTACCTCTGGCAGTGTTGATAGATAGGCCAGTAAAGAGTAAAGAGAAAGAGGCAAGTTAAACCAGGGATTACAGTCAGCAATGTTGCCTAAATCACGTTATATTTTCAAATAAACAGGTCAGGCCCCTTTAATATGTGACTTTTAAAAGCTGCCTGAGCACAGTGCCCGTCAAAGAGAAGCAATGGAAGTTTTCCTGAGCCCTAGACCTGAAGGTACTTATAGGGTATCAAACTTTTATAGAGGGAGTGCACCCAGAGTGTTGTGAGGGTGCTAGCGTTATTATCCAAGTCCCACTCTAACTCCAGTGTCCTTTAGGTACTCCTTTTATAGCTTTTACAAGTTATACCAGTTCTTGTATCCCTCTTATGTTTTGTTTGCACCCCTTTAGCTGTAAAAATGGTGTCAGCAATTGTAAGTGCGCCAAGACCTACACCTCCGTTAAAACTTAAACAGGCCTGGGTAAATGCGGGCAGTGGGTAAGCTGTGTTCCGCTATCTAGACAGTGGGGGCCAGAATAAAGCGTGAGACCTGTTCCCCAGCAAGCTCTCAGTCTCCCAAGCAGAGCTAGAATATTCACCCAGTCTTTATCCCCTGTAGCCACGTGGGAGAGCGTGTGTGAGATGGGATTATTTGCTTACCCGGATTTGCTTTTGCATCGCAGCTCCCGGTTTCACGGCAATGAAAGGCCTGAGGGCACCGGTCCTCCACTCGGCGAGCAGATTAGCGATGGGTCGGTAAGTTGCTGGACACTGTGATCCTCCACAGTGCCTGGATGTTAGGGATCTCACAAGCCAAAGCGTCTCCAGCCGCCTCCACGCTGTTCAGAAAAAAAAGACACAGCTGCACCCCTCTGCTTTCTCTCCTGCGGTGTGCTGTTATTTAAGTTCCCAAAAGTTAGCTTTGATGGCAGGCTGCTTGAAAAGATAATATCCTCCTGGATGGGTAGTTTTTTAGAATTTACTATGCCTAGTTATATTGTTATTATGCCTGAGGGTTCAAGAGCTCTCCTACTACACAGCCATCTCCCTGCGTGGCTTGGCTCCGCCCCCGTAATTCAACTATTTTATTTAAATTCATCTTTGAAATTAATAGCTGTTTACTTATTGTGTGTGTATATATATATATATATATATGTATGTAATAATAACATTATAGAACAAGCCATTTCTCTTTCTTTAAAAGGGACATAAAACATTCAGATAGAGCATACATTTTGAAACAACTTTCCAATTTACTTATATTACCTAATTATCTGTTTTTGTTATCCTTTGTTGAAAAGCAGGGTTGTACGTACAAGAGTGTGCACGTGTCTGCATCACTATATGGCAGCAGTTTTGCAACAGTGTTATACATTAGCAAGAGCACTAGATGGCAGCACTATTTCCTATCATGTAGTGCTTCAGGCTAGACATGTGCGCGCTCGAAAAATTCGTTTCGATTCCTTTTTTTTTTTTCGGTTCGATGCGGTCGAATTAATTCGGTATGCATAATTTATTCGTTTTGGTTCCGTTCGTAATTTAGTTAATTTGTTCATTCGGATTCATTCGAAACCGTGATTCAAATTTTGGACCGATTACTAATTTCGGACCGATTCCTAATATTGGACCGATTAGTAATTTCGGACCGAATTTAATTTCGGACCGAATTGTAATTTATGACCGTTTTTTTCCGTTCAATCACTATTTCTTAAGCGATTCGGTTCGATTATTTTGGATACATTCGATTTCTTTTTTCAAATCGTTTAGATATTATTTAATCATATCAATATTATTCATAAATGAAATGTATTGTATTCCACTTTTAAATGACTGTAATATATTAATAATAAATAAATTTAATATGTCATTTAAACACATCATTATATTTATAATTATTTAGACTGTGCAGTGTGCACTGTGCAGCCAATCAGGCAGCCTGGTTGACAATTATGCTTGCATCACTCCTGAACACTATAGCCACACCCATGTAACTAATATATCTTTGTTAATTTTTGTGAGTTGAAGTCCGAGAGCAGTGGAGATTGAGATTTGAGAATGTCTGTTAGAGAAATTGGGAGTGTTCATGGTGGTGATAGGGACAGTAGAGATAGGGACAATGTAGTTAGTACTAGGGAGAGTAGAGGTAGTGATATTAGAGAGAGTGGACATAGGGATGGGGACCGTGGAGCTAGGGAGAGTAGTAATAATAATAGGGATAGTGATAGAGGTAGGGATAGGCATAGAATTAGTCATAGGCACCCTGTACATAGGGATAGGGACCTTGGTACTAGGGAGAGGGTAGGTAGGGACAAGGAGAGGCATGGTTGAGTAAAAAAGCACACCAGTGCCAAAAAACAATTTAAGAGGAGGAGGCCACTTACAACCTCTGAGGAGTCGGACTCTAGTTCTGCTGAACAGCAGCGTGCCACTTCACCAAGGCATAGAGGGCCAACCTTTACGCCAGAAGAAAATTTGTCCCTTGTGTCTGCAGTGTTGAAAGTCCGGTACATCTTGTTTTCCTCCAGTGTTTCGTCCTCTGCAAAGCAAGCGGCATGGAACATAGTTCGTGATGCTGTCTTTGCAGTTGGAGCAGTGGACCGGACAGCCGCCTGTGTCAAGCACCGGTAAGTTTCAAAAACAATTTTCTATTATAGTAAAAAACTAACTCTAGTGTGTGTTAGCCTGTGTGTACATACTACACAGGCCAAAATGTGTAAACTAAAGAAATAAATTCAATTAACATTCATTGTCATGGCATCTTTATTTGAAAAAGCAGGAATGTAATTCAAGCTTAAAGGGATAGTAAGCTCCGAAAATTTATTTCATGATTCTGCTAGAGCATTTATTTTTTAATCAACTTTCTAAATTACTCCTATTATTATTAATTTGTCTTTTTCCTCTTGTTATCTTTATTTGAAATTGTAGGTTGATAAGGTAAGGACAGGACAGAGCCTGCCCATTTTTTGTTTTAGTACCCTGGCGAGATTGGTGGCAACATTTAACAAACCAATAAGCAAGTGCAACCCAGGTTCTGAACCCAAAAAATGCTCATTCCTGCTTTCAAATAAAGATTCCACGTGAATGAAGAAATAATGACTTACTATTAAATAATATAATTGTTTAAATTTTCATCTGTATCTTGAAATAAAATTCCAGGCCTTTTTATTATTTACAGAATTAAAGATGGAAACTTTGCCCAACCAAGACCAAATATATTCATTTTTTGGATTATATATACTTGTCTTCTCATGATTTATAAATAAAGGGATAAACTTTAACCAACTTTATGGGGCACAAAGTCAGATAAAACGTAAAGGGACACTTAAACCACATTATTTCTTTCAGGATTCCGATAGAACATCAATGTTTTTTTTATCAACTTTCTAATTTACTCCTATTATCAAATTTTCTGTGTTCTCTTGGGGGTCAATGTATTAATGTGCGAGGGGACATGATACGATGTAACGTATCGTGTCCGCCGCACATCGATAAATGCCAACAGCTGCTTCATAACTTTTCCTGCGAGCCTCAGGGGCATGAAGCTCCGTACGGAGCTTGATAAATTAACCCCTTGGTAACTATCTTTATTTGAAAAAGAATGAATGTAAGCCTATGAGCCAGCCCATCCTTGGGTCAGTACCTGGGTAGTGCTTGATGATTGTTGACTAAATGTACATGTGGAAATGTACTAAGAGCCTAGTGCAGGCTTGAAACGTTGTATATGTTATTGGGACCCAGAATGAGAAAATAAAGGTCTTTTAATGAAGCTGGTGGCTGGAGTTTTTTGAAATTTGTGGATGCTGCAGAGACTTGGCAAGTCTGTTACTCCGTGCCCCACTAAAGAAGACACAGGTGTGCTGTTTCCACTATTTGAATTTGTTGGCTAAATGTTGCCACCAATCAGCAATCGCTATCCAAGATGCTGAACCAAAAATTGTTCCATTTCGTAAGCTTTACATTCCTGCTTTTTCAAATCAAGATCCAAGGAGACTGAAGAAAAAAAGATAATAGGAGTAAATTTGAAATTTTCTTAAAATTGCATGCTCTACCTGAATCGTGAAAGAAAAAATTTGGTTTCAGTGTGCCTTTAAATATTCATTAATAATTTTTTTTATACTTTTCAATTTATGTATATTATCAAATTCACTTTGAGCAGCGCCGTCCTTATGCTTTTCTCGCGCAGTTTCCTCTACTCTCCACTGCACATTCAGCGTTGGTTGTAATATTTTTTAAGTCCAGGGGCGCGATCCGATATAGATCGTAGTTTTCGGCGCAAGCGAGGTAACCCGCGTCGCCCGCAGTTTCAGCTCGCAACTCGAGCTATCCAATATTCCGCGCCGTCAGATGCTAAACTGGCGTAAGTCAGAAAAACCGACGAGCAGGCAAAATGTGCGCAAATACACCTTTTAGTCGTCACAAGTACTTGCGCCTGTATTTTGTTCACGTAAAGTCTCAATAAAGTGTAGTTTTATGCAAATTAGCCTACGACTCGTAAAAAATTACGCCAGTTCTAAGAGATGCGCCACGTAATGATGAGATTCAAAAATCATACTTAAACACCTGCGCAGTCGCCATTTCTTTAGTGTGTTTGGTTGGTTCTTGGAGCTACAGCACACTACAGCGAGTAGAGAGATTAGTGGTAAGAGTAGTGAGAAAGGAGCATTTCATTAAGTTAGTTAGGTCGGATTGTTGGATTGTTAAGCCAGTACATTTACTTACACTTTTTTTCATATTGCACACATTTTGCATACACACATATACAAAATACACAACACTTTTTTTTGATAACACCCTACACTTTTTATTTATCTTTTACAGTTTGAAAGGCTGAGTGTCTGGTTGTGATTGTGTGTGATTGAAGTGGGAGTGAGTGAGTGAGTGTGTGAGTGTGTGTAGTGTGAGAATGTCAGGGAGAGCTAGGGCTGGGGGGAGGAGGGAAGGGGAGTTGCAGGGAGAGGATTATTGACAGGAGGAGCAGCAGGGTCCCCGTCAGGGAGTGAGCGGAGTGGGGAGAGGGAGAGCCAGAAGGGAGGATGGGAGTGGGGTTGCCCCAAGGCCAGGCACACTAAGAAGAGGGATAGAGGGTGCACATGGGGATAGAAGGGGGGAGGAGGGAGAGGATAGGGAGGAACCCACACCAGGGACATCCCAGGGAGGGAGCCAGGCAGCCCAGGACGAGGAGCGTATGAGGTGTCCAAATTTCAGTTTTGCAGAAAACCTCGCTCTAGTCCAGGCTGTCCTGGAGAACCATAATGCCCTCTTTGGACAAGAGAAGGGCAAAGGAGTTGCCCGTAGGCGTAAAGATGCTTGGCAGAAGGTGGTGGAGGCCGTCAATGGTGTGTCCCAGCAGAGGAGGAATGTAGATGGCCTAAAGAAGAGGTGGAATGATTGCAAGAGGAGATTCAAAGAGAAGATGGGGCAGGAAGCAATGTCCCAGAGGGCAACAGGAGGTGGGCCTCACTATGAGGCAGAATACAATGAGTGGCAGGAGCTCATTCGTAGGTCCCTGAGCCTCACAGCATTCCGTGGACTTCCAGGGGCTCGTGACTCAGGGACTGCAACATCAGCACAGCATGCTGGTGAGTAACATCCCACACACTAGTATTATATGTATTTGAGTTATAACATCCTATATTGTCACACATTCATGTACACAATGAGGAGCATGGTATTTTGCTTACTAACAACAAAATATACAATGAGATTTAACATTAAAGGGACATGAAACACAAAGAAGTTTATTTCATTATTCAGATAGAGAATACAGTTTTAAACAACATCCCAATTTACTTCTATTATCTATTTTTCATTATTATTTTCATAATCTTAGTTTATTAAATATCAATGCACATGGGTGAGGCAATCACACGAGGCATTGATGTGCAGCCACCAATCAGCAGCTTCTGAGCCTATCTAGAAATGCATTTCAGCTAAGAATATCAAGATAATGAAGCATATTAGCTAATGGAAGTAAATTACAAGTTTGTTTAAAATTCCATGCTTGGCTAGCTGAATCATGAAATAATAAATATGGGTTGCATGTCCATTTAATGCTACTTAACACATTGAAAATCATGATATGAGGTGGAATAGTGAAATACTAACATGTCTCAGAGTAACACAGGCCACAAGCCACATGTAGACTTTTCATTAAATGGACACCATAGTCATCACAACCATAGTGTCACTTAAAGAACACATTTTCTCCATCACTGACATGTACACAGAACTATTGTATGAAACACATACATGTATACTTTGCATATTAAAAACCCTCATATCACAAATCTCAATGTGCACATGCATGTTATAGAGTTTGACATGAGAATGTGGATAGGCCCTAGCATGTACATTGTATGCCCACATGGATAGATATCTGACTGTACTAATCCCTCTCATCATTTGACTCCTCCACAGAACCTCCAGTCACCAGGGTGCCTACGCCCATGAATCCCCCAACACCGGATCAAAGTATATGTCCACCTCAACCACCGGTCCAGATAATACAGCAGGAGTATGCCAGGCATGACATGGCTTGGACTGCCTCAATAGAGAATCCCAATATCATGCCGCCTGCATTACAGGAGGATACCTGGCAGGAGCCCTGGCCGCAGGAATATTCCTTTGGCTTGGAGGGGGAGCCACGCCAGCCCCGAAGGGTAGATGTCTTTACCCCCCCACAAGAATATCATGCCACTACAGGATTATACCAGCAGGCTGAGTGGATGCACACATCAGTCCATCCCGACATCTGTACCATCAGCAGCAGTTGGAAGAGCTCCACCAACTGAAATCCATCGCCCTGCACCTCCAGCTCATATTCCTGTGGCTGCACATCCAGCTGAGATTTCTGTTCCTGCACGTCCAGCTCATATTCCTGTGGCTGCACCTCCAGCTGAGATTTCTGTTCCTGCACGTCCAGCTCATATTCCTGTGGCTGCACCTCCAGCTGAGATTTCTGTTCCTGCACGTCCAGCTCATATTCCTGTGGCTGCACCTCCAGCTGAGATTTCTGTTCCTGCACCTCCAGCTGAGCTTTTTGTTCCTGCACCTCCAGCTGAGATTTCTGTTCCTGCACGTCCAGCTCATATTCCTGTGGCTGCACCTCCAGCTGAGATTTCTGTTCCTGCACCTCCAGCTGAGCTTTTTGTTCCTGCACCTCCAGCTGAGCTTTTTGTTCCTGCACCTCCAGCTGAGATTCCTGTGCCTGCACCTCCAGCTGAGGATCAAGAAATGGAACCAGTGCCTATTGTCCCTGCTGGTGAAGAGCCCATGGATCCATTGAGTTCTGCCATGGGTGAGGAATACATCTCCCTACAGAGGAGGCAAACATTGACATGTGAGAGTCTAACGGCAACGTGTGAAAGAATGCAGAGGGACCAACGCAGGTTCCATAGGAGCCAACAGCGTTTACAACAGAGATCAATAGAGCTGCAAAGGGACATGGCAGCATCTGTAACAGCTATGGTCCAAAACCAATCCCAAATGCTGCGAGTCATATCGGACATGCAAATACAGAGTGACCACAGATGGAGGGAACAGAACCAACTGTTGGGTGTTTTGGTGGAGCATTTCACCCACCAGCAGGACATCGCATCAAGCATCTCGTCTGTGACCAGCACTCCTACTGGATCCACACAACCCAGGAGAGGCAGAAGACCCACTCCAGGCCCCTCATCTAAGAGGCCTAAAGAAAATAAATATTATTCTATTTCATCAAAAATCTTGTCCTTTGTTATTTACCATCTAATTGTCATCCACATCCATGTGAGGTGTGTTTTAGTACAGTAATATTGGTAAAACATATAATAATACCTGTGTTGAAATGGACCCAAAAGGTATTATTCTAATGTTTCTGACATATTCCTGCTCAATAAACAACATCACATGGTTGTGTCTCAACGGTACATATAGTAATATTCACTTCTAAGATGTACATCAAGGTTTCTCACATCCAATATAAATTGACACGTTGGTATATATAACTAATAATGTATTTAAAGAAGGTGTGAACATAAGGTATAGATATCCATTATCCTCATTTTTAATGATAGTGAACTAAACATGAATGAAACAAATGAGAAATATACAGTAATTAGGGTTGTTAAAAGGACATGAAAGCTAATTTTTTTTCATTCATGATTTTTAAAGAGAAGATAATTCCAAAAAAACTGAATAATTTCCTTCTATTATTTATGTTGCTTCATTCTATTGATATTCTTTGCTGAAAAGCATATCGAGATATGCTTGGTAGCTGATGAGTAGTAGCTGTATATAGATGCCTCCTGCGATTTTTTCACTGTGTGCATTGCTATGTCTTCATTAAAGTATATCTAAAGAATAAATGAAAATAGGTAATTGATTTAAATTATAAGGTTTTTACAAATTATCTTCTCTATCCTTAATCATGAAACAATATGTTTGGGTATAGTGTCCCTTTAAGGGAAGGGGGTTGGGATGTAGTAGTTTCACTTACATGCAGTGGAAATCCAAAGTTTGAAATTCTGCAAGACATGATATATACACATGCAATGGTTGGTGAGGTACTGTCAAACATCATAATACATGTGAATGTTACGGTTTACTGTACTTATGAATAAGTAACTTACAGGTGAAGTATTCCCGGATGACATAATCCCTCACTTCATTCCCCTCAGTGTCCCCCTGTCCACATCCTCAGGTACAGGAACCAGCTGCTGCTGCTGCTCTGGGTCAATGTCCCCCAACAAACGTGTGTCCACAGCAATGTTGTGTAGAATATAGCAAGCATTGACAATGGAACACACTTTGTTGGGGTTATACTGTAGTGCTCCGCCTGTAACATCCAGACACCTGAACCTGGTTTTTAATAGGCCAAAGCTCCTTTCAATGACATTCCTTGTTCTTATGTGTGCCTCCTGGTACCTGAGTTGTGGCTCTGTAATGGGGTGCACCAAGGGGGTTAATAGCCATGGTCTGCAGCCGTACCCTGCGTCACCTGTCATGTAACATATGTGTTTGGATTACTACAGGTACATCATGTGCTTTAAAGGGACACAACATGAATCGCATATAAAAGATAGATTTAATAAAAACATTAATGGAAGTAATCCGGATAGTTTATTAAAATTAAAAGGCCTATCTGAATAATGGAAGTACAATTTATACTAGACTGTCCATTTAATAAGAACCTGCAATTGTTAGCAGCTTGATAATTAACTTAGATTAGATCATTTTATCCATTCTATAGATCTTTTGATGACAAGCATATTAGATATGCTCAATAGCTGCTGATTGGTGGCTGCACATAGAAGCCTCATATGATTGGCTCATATATGTGAATTAGAATTTTAAAAAAATAAGATATATAAAGAATGAATACAATGATATAATATAAGTGAATTGTAATGCTGTTTAACATTGTATTCTCTATCTGAAACATGAGATGAAAATATGTGTTAAGTGTCCCTTTATTAGAAATATACAGACAGAATGAAGGTACTCACCAAGCAGCCATCCTCCCGAAAGTGTTCCATTTTCAAACATATTGAATAAGGAGGTCTGGCGCAGGATGTAGGAATCATGTGCACTCCCTGGGAAGCCTGCATACACATGTAAGAATTTCAGATTGGTATCGCAGACCATCTGGCAATTCAATGAGTGAAACCCTTTCCTGTTAATATAGAGGATTGTCTCCTCATGTGGGGCCACAATACGCACATGTGTGCAATCAATTGCCCCCATGACATTAGGAATACCCCCCAGTCGATAGAAGCCTTGTTTAAGACGGTTCCATTCCTGGGGGGTATGGGGGAAATGAATGTATCGTTGTGTCTGGTTATCTAGAGCAGTCAGAACCTCCCCTAGAATCCTGGAGAAGGTAGACTGCGCTAGGCCAGACACATGCCCCTCTGTTGACTGGTATGAGCCAGTTGCCAGGAAGTGTACAACACACAACAGCTTCTGCATACCAGTCAGAGCTCGGTTCCTATACGCTTGAGGGTCAATATCATCCTTCAACACCTCATATAGTTTAATGAGGCTTGCAGATGTCAAGCGATATTTTTCCCTGACCTCCACTTCTGTCATCCCAAACAGGGTGACCCTAACCCTGTGTACCCTTGGTGCTCTTCCCCTCTGCTGATGCCTTCGTCTTATAGGCCCTGCTGGCCTATGGGCAGCTGCAGCAACAGCAGCATGGGGAGCACCAGGAACAGGGACAACAGTAGGAGGAGCAGGGAGGGCAGCAGCAGCAGCTGGAGCAGGGACAGCTACAGCACCATGACCAGGGACCTCAGCAGCAGGGATACCATCCAAAACAGGGGCTTGTAGGGGTTCCAGCACCCCTTGTGCCCCACGACGCTGTCTCACTCTAAATGCAATATACTGCAAGGGAAACATGGTGGCTAATGAGGGTGTGCATTTGCAGGTGTTTTAAGGCTGCAGGTGAGAGGTTGTGCTGTTTGTGATTGGTTTGACACACTTGCAGGGGCAGGAATAATAAATGCTTTTAAGAGGTTAACTATTTGTGAACAAGCTGCTGCTATGTATATTGTTAGGCATGCATTTGTTATGCCTTCTGAGAGTTACGTTGGTTTCTAAGTCAGTGCAAGGGTTCCTGCGCCTTCAATTTGTGGCGAGCTGAGAATGGAGTAGATTTTGAGAAATCTGCGCACGTAAGTCCTTACGCCGTATATTGGATAGCAAATTGCGCGTGTTTTGTATGTCAGTCTATGGGCCAAAAAACTACGGGCGACGCCAGAAATCTACGCGCGTAACTTCTAGCTTACTCCGTATATAGGATACCAAACCCGCGCAATTCTTGGCGTCGCCGACTTTTGCGGGCGACGATTTTTATCGGATGGACCCCCAGGTATGTTTTTCTCATGCTGCAGTGAGTGTCACTCTCTAGTATGCTATGCGCATGACTGCATCAGCCAAACATACCTGTCCTTATAATATAAATATCCTATTGTTAAAGGACCGCTCATGCAGTTTAATAAATAACATAATTAAGAAGTGGCTAATAAAAATACAATGCAATTCTAACACTTCATTAAAATGTATATAATTATTTTTATACCAATTTTTTGTTTATGGTCCCCTGTATATGTGACAGATATCATCCAATCACAGATTATATGTATACCCTGTGAGCTTCTGCACATGCTCAGGAAGTTATTACATAAAAAGACTGTAAATTTATATAAATTAAGTAAATTAGAAAATGTATTTACTTAAATGGACATGAACCAATATGTTTCTTCCACGATTCATATAGATAATTAAATTTTAATTAAATAACTTTCAAAATAACGTATAATATTTAATTATCTTCCTTCTCTTGTTATCATTTGTTGAAATGTTTTTCTAGGCAAGCTTTGGAGCAAGCAGAGAAGCTATTTTTCTCGCTGTTGATGATTGGTGGCTGCATATACATATATTTCAATTTTGATTGGCTCACCCAGGTGTTTTGTTAGAAACCATGTGTGCATTGCTGCTCCTTCAATAAATGATAGCAAGAGAATTAAATAAATTAGAAAATAGCAGTAAATTCGAAATTTTTTGAAAATTATATCCTCTATCTGAATCATGAAACATATTTGGTTTTCTTTTCATGTCCCTTTACATTTCCAATTATCTGATCTATCTGATTCAGAATCATAAAATTTTATTTTGACTTTCAATGTATACCAGATAAGCAAACACTGTACTAACTTAAAAAAACATATTTATTTGTTACATACCTAAAATTTACATGCATAGAAAACAATAATTATAACCTGTGAATTTATATATATATATTTCTATTAATCTATCCATCTCTATAATATAACCGATGCAAAATGTAAGAAATCCTTATTTTCAAATAAAGTCAGTATAGTTTTTCAATGTTTTTTTTTATTATTATTTTCTAACCAAAAATATGTTTTTATTTGATTTATAGGTATTATGATTGCAGGGCGATGGTCAAAGGGAATTGTCAATGATGCACTCCACATCAAAGAGTGTGCCGTTTCAACAGTTCGGAGAAGGAGGTGCGGGACAAACTTCTTCCAGAGGCTGTTGTCACTGGTGTCCATAGCGCAAGTAGGAGAGACGAATCTGTCAGGCAAAAGAGAGCTGGTGAGTAAAATTAAAATATACGATT
The DNA here is from genome assembly GCF_027579735.1 of Bombina bombina. Lineage (NCBI taxonomy): Eukaryota > Metazoa > Chordata > Amphibia > Anura > Bombinatoridae > Bombina > Bombina bombina. Next base: position 769,550,166 of record NC_069499.1, read on the forward strand.
ACTTTGATTACTTTGCATTGGGTGTGAAATAAAAAAATAAATACAAGGGAATAAAGTGGAAGACAAGACGATCGATTTATCCTTTAGGCATTACAATTTACTATTCTATTTTTTTTATTTTTTTTTTAAACAAATAAAGAAAGACCCATATCTGTAAGGCAAAAATCATGTATGACGGGAGTTGCATTCTATATACATAGTTACATACACATATGTCATAACTCAACTTCCATCATCCACATACATTTCTTGTGTATGTGAATTGTGTATTTGAATGATGGATGATGAATTCATCTGGCATAGTTGTATATGACAGAATCAAAATTACACTTTAATAAGGCCGGTGAGGTAGCTCAATGGCAAAATGCCCTGACTACAAAAGCCTGTTCAAAAGATAAAAAGGTTTCAAATCCAGCAGGGCCCAACTCAGCCCTTAATCATTCTGATGTCGCTCAAATGAGTACCATTAAATTTTATTAATAATAACAAACAATAACTATTCACCTGCGATTTGGTTAATCTTCGAGAGCGAGCACTGAAAATGCGCTTCAAGAGTTTGAGTCCCACTGTGAGAAAGGGCGCTATATAAATACTAGTTATTATATATATATCATCCTTCTCCCTCACCATGGCCCATTCTTTTGTGTTCCCCTTACCTCCCCTATGCCCCTTTCATTTGTTGTTCCCCCTATATCCTTTTTCCTCATGTCACCTTTCTTCTCTTTCCCTCCCAAGCCCTTTATTTTGTCTTTGCCTACCTCACCAATACCTGAATTTTAGTCGCTGTGGCCTTTGCATCCTTTTTTCTGTAATGTGACTTCAATGATTTAAAATATAAAAAATCAAACCATCACATTTAAATGCCTATTATGGGCTGTTGACAACATTTTTATATATATATATTTCACTACCTGGCCTGTATAGGTTTGTTTGAAATTATGAATCACTTCATCACTAATAACTATTGTTCACTAATAACACATGTTAGACTTACCTGTCTCTTATCCTTGATGTTTTCCAGATCACCAAAAATACTCTGCAGGGCGATCAGCCCCAAGCACGTCTCAGCCTAGTTCTGGTAAGTACCTAAATAAGGAATACAAACATAGGTTTTAGAAAAAAAAATGGATTGAAGATTACATTTTTACTCCCAGAGTATTACATTCAAATAGTACCCTGGCCCAGTTCTCTAGCCCTGTTACCTTTTTCTTGGCAAGTTTCCATGATCAAGTGTTGGTGCTTAAAGATATAATGAACCAAACATTTTTCTTTAATGATTTCATACTAGAATCTGCTAGAACAGCAAATTAATCTATCAATTATTTGATACTCAATTTTTCTTTGTTCTATTATTATCTTTATTTACAAACCAATAATGTAAGCCTGGTCCCCCGGGTATTTTTTTTCTTTCAAAACCATGCATAGCGGCATAGTGCTTGCTTACATTCTTGATTTATAAAATAACAATAAGAAGACAACCAAACAAATGTTATGATAGGACTATACATTTATAATGCTGCTTTATATTTCATGCTCTTTCAAAATATTGAAAGTCAAATATTTGGTTTATTATCCATTGTATCACAATTTTCATCTACTGACTTTCATCAGCCTGATAATGATTCTGGCCGTCCATCCACTTGTTGCGACTATCAGCTGACCATATCTCAGCCAAATGTATGGCACACTATTCACCTTTTCATTAAATTATTTTTTTTTGCTATGCTTTACCATTTAAAAAAAAAAAAAAAATGTTAGCATTCAAAATAAATATTGATGTCCTTCACACAAACTTATTATCTATAATTTAGTATACCTTGGCTTGTGCTGATTTTATTCTATCTTTAACAATAACTTGGATCCCACCAGTAGCAGCCTCTGGAAGTAGAGAGATGTCCACTACTCCTCCACGTAAGTTATAACAAACTGAAAATATAAACAAACAGGACAGCCAATAATTATCTATACATTTTATTTAATTAAGCCTTTGCTATAGCAAAAAACATCAGCTACAAATGATTTGTTACGCAATATTTCTAAAAAAATGTAGTTAATTGAATATAACTTTTAATTAGATTTGACAGAGAAATAAAATATGTCCATCCTGGATATTAAAATAATTTGAGCGAATAATGTATAATAAAAGTTTTGTGGATAGTCTGTTGCTGTCTTTAGATATTATGAAAGAAAACGTTTAGCGAGAGTCTTTCTATGTCTGTACAACATGTCCACAAATACATTGGTTTGCATACAACAAAATAATAACATTTGATTACTGTTTCATCTATTTCAGAACTACGAGGCATGTCTGCAGGTGGAAGCCATACCAGTCAACTGTATTCACCAGTCATTACTGTAGAGGAAAGTGATGGAGTAAATATTGATGAAACATGCTTCTCACCTTCATCATCTGTGAGCGTTGTCCAACCATCAAGAAAACATCATGCCCCCATTGTGGATGAGCAGACAGCGCAGGAATCAACCACCCTCAACCGGAACAAGACAAGCCAACAGAACCGGAAACACAAAATCGGTATAGCCGGACGGAGGAGTTACTTCTTGAAAATTTACTAGCAACAAAAAATTTGACAAAAGCGGTTGAAAATATGAGAAAGGATTTACATCGACACATAGACAGGTCATTAGGCCCGTGTCAACAAAGAACAGCGCCAGGCAATAGATCACATGCATGAATCCATTTTGGATGCAATTTATCTACATCATTAACACAATGTCCATCACATGACACATAGATTGAAGTTTAATATAATACTTATTTTTATGTCTCACAATTACTAGCTCTGATACTTATCATTTTACAGAGTTTTCATTGAAAGTTAAATAAAACCTTCTTAGACACATATGAGCAGCACTCCATGCCGGTTTTCTAAAAATTATTTTGAAGTACACATGTATTGATAATACTTACCCGTGAACTCCTTGTAGCATCCTCTTTTTTAAGGTCTGTCTCCTTCTCCCTCAAAGTAAAGTCTACAGTTTTTCTTTAGTATTCTATTACAAATATTAGAAAGAAACAAAGAATATTTTATTACCGGTAATAAATGGAAATAAATGATGGAATGTGGATTAAGAGGTAAATTTAAAAGTCACTCACTTGTTTGTGCCTCTATGCAAAGCATTAATATTATTATATTTTTTTCTTCTTATGAGGAGCAGACTTCCAGAATGACAACACTGTGTCCTAGAGAGAAAATATTGGGGGAAGGAGTATCCCAGTAATATCACCTTTGAGAAAAATTGAATGTGTGCATTATACTGAGTGAACGGAAAATAGGGCTGGTCTCCAAATTTTCCAGGGATGATTTTAATTCCCAGTCCAGTACTGACTAGCACACTGCACAAGTGGGTCAGTGGGTGATTATATAAAATTTTTAATCAGAATCAAAGCTGAGAGCTGGGTAACCCAGCTTTGGTAGATTTATTTTTAAAAATGTCATCTGCTCCAGGAGCTGGGGGGACAACTGTGAATGATGAGGTGAAAGTGTATTTCCTGTGATTGAAAATACACGTTCACTGTGGACGGTGGTTGAGGGACAGGAAACTAGCTCTTGGGGTACCACAGACAGGACAGGCCAAAAAAAACTCTTTTCATCCCAAAATCTCAAGGAATCTGTACTGGGGGGCAGGGGAGGTTGAGATAGGTAAAGCTTAACTATGTCGGCAGCATTGCTTTCTTTCATCGGGGGCTCTCTAATGTCTCCAACCAATGTGCCCAGTGTATCAGCCCAAAGAGTAGCTGCTGTGGTGGGACGAGGACAAGCAGCAGTGCTAGGGCTTTTGGTTTTAGGTGACAGAGTATCACTATCAGACTCTGTCATCTCTTCATCTGCCTCTACAGGTGACATTTTTTTGTCTATCACGCACCCTCTGTATCAATTTGTCCCTCCATGAGGTCAAGCTATTTGTATGGAGTGCTATCTTTCCCTTTACTCTAGGATCACAAAGTGTGGCTAGCATGTAGTGAGGGCTAATTTCGATGCACTCTTTTACGCGCAGAGTCAGTTGCTCCTTCAACCTCCTTAAAAGGGCAGCAACATCATCATGAAGATTACCACCAGGCAATACTTCCCTATTAGTAAGGAAATTATCTAATAGGTTCGAGAGGTGAGTGAAGAGGGGAATGACTTGTGCCAGGCTAGCATTCTCTTGGCTTAAATTTTCTGTCACCGCCCAAAAAGGTGTGAGGACTGCCACTAACTGTTCAATCATGGCCCAGTCATCCCTGCCCAGTGGTCTGTCAATGCCAATGGAATGTTTGTATGCCATTGCATGGATTGCCTTTTGCTGTTCTAATATACGCTCCAGCATATCTAATGTAGAGTTCCATCTAGTACTCACATCTTGTTTGAGCCGGTGCTCTGCAAGGCCAAAATTTCTCTGTTCCTGCCTAAGGAGATGGCTATCTTTTACACTATGATGGAAGTGGCCAGCTATTTTTCGGCAACACTCAAAAAGTGTTGCCAACCTTCCGGTGTCGTGATCGAGGGCAGCCTTAACAACCAGATGCAGTACATGCGCCGAACAACGTATACCCACAAACCCGCCCTCCCGTAGCACCTTTAGCATATTGGCTGCCCCATCGGTGACAACAAAACCCATTTGTGCTTTTGTCCCTGCCTGCTCTCCTAGCCACTGAGCCACCATATTATTCAGTGCATGTAGGATGTTCTGTGAGGTGTGCTGATGATCCATCACCTCAGCATGCAGGAGAAAGGAGCGGTACCCCTTGGCTACTGCACCAGTCACTGAGTCTGAGGTTTTTAAGCCTGAACTTTTGGGTGATATAACTGGTGGTGACACATTTGGCAGCCACCAATGTGTCATCAAAGACAGGAAGGCATGTTGGCCACTAGGAGCACTCCATAGGTCAGTGGTGAAGTGCACTGACTGTCCAGCAGCCTTTCCCAGCTCCTCCTTTAAAACAACAATGCATGACCGGTAAAGTGAGGCAATTACAGATCTACTAAATGTGGTACGAGCAGGAACTTTATAATGGGGTGCAACTGCCTCCATAAATTGTCTAAAGGGGTCCCCTTCCCCCATATTAAAAGGAGCCCCTCCAACCGCTATGAGCTGGGCAATGAGGCGTGTAATTTTTCGCATCTGTTGTCTTGACATCTGACTGGAATAAAATACATCAAATTGCTCCATTGTGGGCTGGGTGGATTTCATGTGATGTTGGCTGACACTGATAGCAACTGCACCAGAAGAGGCATGATCACCCTGCCCCTTATGATTCCTACTGGTGGTGACTGTGACACTGCTAGTAGTAGTTCCCCTAGTAGTGCTGGCTGGAGCAGAGACACCACTTTCTTCCCTTAACACCACTGGCTTGTGATGGGTGTGAATGTGTTGGTTCATTCCTGAATTGGTCAGATGCCCCAACACTCTACCCCGGCTGACTTCCCTACCACACAATTTGCATTTGGCTTGGCGACTGTCACCAATAGCCTCAAAATGCTCCCACATTTGTGCACGACGGATACCTTTGCCACTGGGCAGTGAAGAATCTTTTGTGACAGTTTCTTTGGATGCACATGCTGTAGCAACTTCTTTTATTTTTGTTATATCATGGCCTTCTCTCTGTGACGTAACAGGAGGAGGCCTAAACATTGAAGGGATGGTGGGAATGGAGGAGGTTAGTGGCCTACCAGTAGTGGCGGGTGCACTAACTACAATCTGGCTGGGAGACTCAACACAAGCTATTGGAGAGCTCGGTGACACTGGTGGTGGCGATGTTGGAGATGGAGAGGAATACAAATCTATAGAATAAGGTGAATTATGGGCAGGGGAATAGTGAGTATGATCATCTGGTTCTAAATTATAAGATGACACTGATTCGTCCATGTTAGTAAACATGGATTTATCACTAGCGACATATGTTGGGGAGCCCTCTTCTCCCTGGTGACTACTGGTGCCCTCTTCACTTATATCAATAGCAGATGGACTATCAGTAATGTTGGCACTGGCAGTAGTGGTGGTGGTGGCGGCAGTATCAGCATGAGAAATTTTTTCTTTCTCATACTCAAATACTTCACATTTGGGCTGCTTAAATGAATGTTCACTGTAAAAAGCCTGCGTTGGTACTGTTTGGCTTCTACTGTAAAACATTTTAGTTGGCAACACGGTACTAGAACTGGACAGAGCGGAGGTGGTGACACATCTGGCACTAGTGATTGTACATGTTGTTTTGGGGGTAAGATCCGGAAAATTAAGACGCCGCCGAAATGCGGACTACTTCCTGGTCTCAGAGGAGGACCTAACAACCCTGCTAGAGGATTGTGAACTTAAATTTTTACTTACAGACCTTTGAAATTTAGAGGGTGGGCTCAGATGACTACTAGTACTACTGCTAGTGAATCTACAAGTGCTTTGACAACTGCTGCTGCTAGCTCTGCTTGAACCCATAAACTTTACCTGAGGCACAGAAACAGGACAGGGCAGCAGTTCCTGCTGCTTCATTTGCCTCTCCTTTGTAGTATCAGGTCTCTTGTGATACCTAAATGATGTTTCACGTGTGGAGGCTGGATTAGAAATGTCTGTGCCTGGCAATGAGGATGTGGATTCTGTGGAAGAATTTGACACAGACAGTAGCGGTACACATGTGGTGGCACTGGTGGTTACTGTGTCACTGCTGCTGTTTTTTTTAGGAACATGAGGTGGGAGATGATTATCAATTACAACTAATTAGGTAGTTGTCTACTAATTGTATATATATTTAAAAAATAAAAATTTAAAAATTAAATAATGGTAAGTATTACTATAGAATTATATATTATTATCAATTATAAACAAAAATAATTGATTTTTAATTAATAATAATTTTTGGGTATAGATACTATCACACACACAATCAATAAAAAAATATATATTTAGCCAATAATATAGATTGGATAATGTGTCTTCTGATGATGCTGATGTGTTAAAAAAACTCTCTTAAACAAAAAAAAAATGTAATTACATTTTGTGTGGATATCTATCTACAATGATAAATAAAATAATAATAATATAGGGTGATGTCTGTGTATTCTGCTGATGTGTTCAAAAATAAAAAAAATCCTATTATCATTCACCAACCTGTGTGCCTGTGTTATCTAAGTTTAAGACAGCACAGCAGTAATCTCTAAAAAAAACAAAAAAAAAATTAATTAAATTTTGTGTGGATATCTATCTACAATGATGAATAGTATACATACACACACACAAAAAAAAATAATAATTATATTTATCCCCAAAGAGTAAATAATAATAATATAGGGTGATGTCTGTGTCTTCTGCTGATGTGTTCAAAAATCAAAACAATCCTATGATCATTCACCAATCTGTGTGCCTGTTATCTAAGTTTAAGACAGCACAGCAGTAACTATCTTAAACAAAAAAAATAATTGGAGTGAGCTCAGCTCAGCTCATACAGATAGAACTCAAAAAATGTCACACAAGACAATCAATACAATAGTACACAATTATAATATTTGTTTTAAACTAAGTAACTAACTAGTACTCTAGTGAGAAGTTCAAATAACAATTATTAATGCAAGGACTATAAGATAAAGAAATATATATATTTGACTGTTGTAAAACTTTCTCCTCTCCCTTGAGTCACAATTTCAGCCAAAAATAATAATATAATAAGCAAAAATACGCAGACCAGTAAATCTCTAGGACACTGTGCCTTCTTCTCTTCTTAACTGTTCAACTTCACAAGTTCAGGGATTGTCTTCTGCTGCAATGCTGACAGAATGGAAGTCTGATAATGTCTGCCTTCTGCTTAACACAACAGCACAGATAAAGCACAGCCCTTGAGGAAAAGCTGAAACACATTGCACTGCGTGTGACAGTAATCCAACCCACAAAATTAAAATAATATAATTATTGGACCAGAAAACTATCACTGTGACAGTAATCCAACCCACAAAACAAAAGGAATGATCTGATTGGACAAGAAGACAGTAGAAGAATATGACACTACACTCATTTTAATAAAAAAATTAATTTGAATTGATTCGTTGTCACTCGTTAATATATTATATTAGTAGTATACCTTGCTAGTTCAAAAACCTAACTAAATATTTTATCTGTTCATTTGTTCAATAAATAATTACATAATCATTCAGATCTCATTTTCTTGTAACTATTTTGTGGTTCTTTGGATTTAATAATAAGATTGATTTGAAGAAATAATGTTAAAACTGCGCCACACGCACGTCCGAATGGAAACAAATATATCTGAACGATTCGAATATTTCGGAACAAATGCATTCGGATTAGTAGTCACGTCACGTGTAACTATTATTAAAATAAATATATAGTATTAGTTACTTACCATGCATTTTATCTGTTCAATCTCACTCATATTTTAATTATTTGATAAATAATTATAAATATCTAATTTTCTAACTATTTTTTGGTTCTTTGGATATAATAATAATATTTATTTTAAAAAATCGAACTGCGCCACACACATCCGAATGAAAACGAATACGTCCGAACGATTTGAATATTTCGGAACAAATTTATTCACATTTATATTATTTCAGAAATCATTTCATTCGGATATTCGAAACGGTCCAAAACTCGGAATTCGACAAAATTCGTACAAATTCAAATTCAGAACAAAACAAATCGCACATGTCTACTTCAGGCATGTGCACGCTTCCTATCTAGATATCTCTTCAACAAACAATACAAACTAAGCATATTTGATTATAGAAGTAAATTGGAAACTTTTTTAAAAATTGTATGCTCTATCTATTTAAAAAAAGAAAAAAAATTGGGTTTTATGTTCTTTAAGGAGGATTTACAAACTTGCCAGGGTATACAAAAAGAAAATTAAAAACTACTTTGTACAAGAAAAAATACAGTGAGCAAGAAAAACAGAGAAAAAGGTGTAAACTAGGTCACACACAATAAACTCACAGTGTAAGATAGAGACTAGCCAAAAGAAGCCTAGCAATTTGAGCATAAAGAATATCAGTCAAGGCAGTGAATAACTAACGCTAGGTAGAAAGTACAAATATACATCTAAATGTACAAGCTATCAACCATATACAAAAAGACCACAGTGTCCAGTGTAAATCAAAACAAGAAAAAAAATAATGTCCAGTGATGTAACTTGAGAACATAAGAAGACTTTTAGGGCAAGCTCACAATTTGGTTAGATAGAAATACACCAATAAACACACTGAACTACTATTACAAATATATAACAGCACTTTTGGCAGCTCAGTTTCAGTGGCTGTATCACAATACAAATGCTATTAATATTGACAGCTTGCTTTTTGCATCTAAGTAAATAATAGCAGTTCCTTATGGCTGGTTGTACTAACAATCCAGTAAGGATCTCTACTCCTGATCACCAACAGCTAAACTAGGGTTGCCACCTCAGCCATGTTTTCCTGGACACTTATGAGTTACACATGCTGCAGGGTTTGCATGGAGGAACATGATTAGTGCTATCCAGGATCAATAATTGTGTGCTGACCAGGGGTGCGATTCATGTTCCCCTCTGCACACCCTGCAGCATGTGTAACGCATAAGTGTCCAGGAAAACATGGCCGAGGTGGCTTCACGCACCCTAAGCAATTGCCTTCCACACTAACCCTAACCAAGCCCATTCCACCTGCAGCTAATTCCTGAGCCTCCTTTACACATTCCTCCCATCATTATTAACCTTATTCTACATAATGACTAAATAACTATAAACTCTTTCCCCATTTACCTAACCGCTATGGCTCCACAGTAGAGTTAACCATTTATCATACTGGCACCCCTAAATGATAGTAACCCTAACTTTTACCAGGCCCAGCATCACAATTAGCACCTAAGCATCCTCACTCACACATTAATTAATTGAATAATTAATTAACACCTTATTATATCAATACCTACCAGATTATCAAATTGATTCACAAAATGCACTCCAGTCTGTCAGGTGCAAGAAGGAAAAACAAATACAAATTTAAAAACTAACTAAAAATAAAAGAAAAGCTGGTAAAATAAATATTGAAAGTTAATGGAATTTTTTTTTCACTATGCATCATTAAACATTATATGGAGAGTTATATTTTAAGTTTAGTGTTATTTTAAGTTAATAATAAATAGTATAAAAAACCCTGCATTGTTATTTGTCATCACAATAACAAATTGTTTATAAAATAAAAACACCACAACATGCATTCCTAAGCTTAGTTTCAAATACAGGAGGGAATGGGCAGAAAAAATAGTAAACCACAGACATGATAAATACCAGATACTTGAAGGAATTATGCAACAAAATAATACTACCATCAAAAACAATTATCTCATCTTATACATTAAACTGCAATAATGGCACCTGGTTTACAGCTGATTCTCGTTATGGGAGGTTTCAGGTCACTTGAATGTAACAGGTATATAATTAGCATAACACCTTCCAGATTAAATACAATACGTATTGCATCTATTTAGGTTTTCTAAAATGATAACATATTTCATTCCTCATTTTTAACAGATAGAGTTTCATGACAACATTGTTTTTTCTGGTTATAAAAAGTTTGATAGCCAGTGATACATGTTTAACTTGTTAAACTCTGCTGGAGAGGTTATTTGGAACATTGACCACATTCCACAGATGTTGGATATATGTATGTATATATATATATATAAAATCCACTGAAATAAGTGCACTCCCACGAACAGTAAGTTTCAATTCTGCCAGGTTGCTATAGAAAGTTTAAATATCCAAGTTATAACATAAGCTCTCACTGGACTTGATAAAAGTGTTTTATTCCATATAAACAAGTGATGTTTAAGGGGGCGTTCACCCCTTCATCAGACAGAGTGAATCAAACATTTTATAACCATTGAAACCCCACCCACTGTGCAAAAAAAACACCCAACTGTTGCCATAGCAACCATAGAAAAAACAAATACATTGTGAATGCTCATAATAACTAATCCTGTGTTAATATTATACAGTGCAATTATAAACATATAGTGTAGTAATAGTGGGACAATTTGCAGAACATCACTGAGTATAGTCAATCTTTGTTAGTGATAAAAACAAATTCTCTATTTAATGTTATTATTGTTATTCCTGCACTGAGAAAATGGCATCCCAATCCCCTCAAACTATGTGTAACAACAACAAAGGAATGTAGCAATGTGTATCACTCCCTTGTATCATAGAATGACATGTCGTGCAACTAGGGCACCTAAATGATCCAAGTTTTTTTGGTTTTAACTAAGTTTCTGTTTTGTAACAATGTTGGGGGTCAGTATGCATCAAAAGATCCCTGAGGTTTTTTTCATTGAGTTGTTGAGGATATGTTTGCAGAACAATCATTTCTGATTTGAGAATTTGTACTATCTCCAACTCAAGGGTACAGCGATGTTGGTGTTTATTTTTTCTCTGTCTTTTATTTTTCTGTAGAGAGAGGATTGGGTAGTGTGAGAATCTCAACTGCGGTCCTGCAGTGTTTACCCAAGAATAACAGCACTTTAATTTCTATGAAGATTACAGTGTTATCCAAATTAAGTTTTGTAGCTCTTAAAGTCATGGACTCATTTAAGATAACATAAGTTACATATAGTGTGCCATGAATGAAACAAAGTAAACTTTGTAGCAGAGGTATAATACTTAAATTCCCTGTTACAAAGTATGAGCAGTTAATATAAGCTGAATCGTTCAGTCTTGAACTAATAAATAATAGTTGTAGTAAGGATCTAATAGCTGATTCTGCTGTGGCCTGCTTATTAGGGTCATCGTAAAGTAATGACATGGACTCAAAGAAATGGGAGAGTGAGTTTAATATAACATCATTAGTCTCAAAAAATGTGTCTCCCCAGGCCCTGGGTTCACCATGAAGAAATGAGATAACCGTAAGAACCCTAACACGCTCAGTAGGATTGGTTTTTGGCTTTAAACTAAACATCAGATTACATGCATTCCTAAATTCTCTGTAACGTGTTCTATCCCCAGAAAACTTTTCAGACAGTCCCACTATTGGTTCAATAATTTGGGCTTGAACAGGTTTTAAATTTTCATTAATGTATTTTTTCAGGTTTTCATTCTCTAATTGTAGTTCTCTGACATGCTGGGTTATCTCAAAAGTAGTGAGAAGGAATGGGGCGTATCTATAAGACCTATCAATATAATAGCAACGTAGGTCAGTATATCATATACAAACTTTGTCGATACTTGGCTTCACCGCAAAACAAAACAAAACAAAACACTGTTTGGCACACTGTCCGTGATATATAAATAGTCAGTCCCTCTAGAGGCTCCATGTACTAAGCAGTCAGCGAGCTACCCGCAACAAATCTCTCGTCAAAATTTGCAAACTGATATGTACAAAGCCGTCAATTATGTTAAAACTCGCATCTTTAAAATTGCGAGCGTACTTATCCGCCAAACCTCGCTACCGCTCCATTTTTCACTGTAATTAGACACATTTGACCACCAACTCGCCAAAAACGAATGTACTAAAAAATCTATTTGTCCGCTCGCTACAATTTCCGCTCCCACCTCGTTATTTTTGCCTCGCCACCTTTTAGGTGGCGGGCAAGGTACAAAACAATAGGAAAGTCAATCTAGACGCCAGTCTAGACATATATAAAAGGCAGTAATATCAGCATTGTACTTACAGCATAACTGGCGTCTAATTTGTCTCTCATTTCCATGTACATAAATTGCGCCCAATTTGTCAACTGTAATTAAAGAGTAATCGATTTAAATTTGTATTGTATAGTTGTCAATCTTTATAATTATTTTTATATTAATATTTATATATTATCAGATCCAGATGAAGCCATATCCAAATTGTAAATAAATATTACAAAAATAACGCTCTGTTATCACTCTTCAAAAAATTTTGAACAATAATAAAGTTGTTTAGATAAGTTGAACTTTTATAGGAGCAAAATTCTATTCCCGCGACTACTATGATGTTCGTGACACCTTGCATGTCACGTGTTAATAATTGGCCAGACAATTCAACTGAAAGTTAAGTACATCAGCTTAGTCGCGGCGAGCGAGGCGTCAAATTTATCAACAATCCGCAACTGCTCGCGGCGGGCTAGACTTGTCTATTTATTGAGGGAATATTAGTACATAGCGACAGCGGACACCATTTCGCCCGCGGCGAGTAACGGCGAGTTTATCCGCGTCTACAATGACGGATGAATTGACTGCTTAGTACATGGAGCCCTAGGTATCAAGCTGTTGCAAATCCGTAATAACATGCAATGTTCGCTCACCTAATTTCCAGACCAGGCTGGCCTCCAAACCTTCTCCTTCCGCAGCTGCTTCTGGTGTATCCGCCGGCCTCAGGGACAGTCACAGTTCTCCAAACCTGTGACCGCTCCCAACGCTCACACAGGAAGATGACGTAGACAAGTAACAGGTAAGTAAAGCAGCATCCAATGGGAATCGACAAAGACGGGGGTGTGTAGCCAAACTCCAAATGGGATTGGAAGGAAATCCACAATCGCTCCAAAGTGTATGTAGAAGTGCCGGTTAGTGCAAAGTCAATCGGCTCAATAGGGCAACGGGGCTGTCTTAACTGGTGAAAATCCAATATGAAACAAAAGGTGCGGACAGTCCGTTGTAAAATCAAAAAACTTTATTGTGCAAAAATAGCGTTAAAGTTGGCTTACGCGTTTTGGCGTTAGCCGTAATCATAGCCATAGGTGTAGGGTGTTACCCCTGTCTTATATAATACGTGTTAAAATGGTATTGGTTGAAAAATATTCAAATTAAGAACAACAAAAAATACGCCTACTAAATTCTTATAGACCTTACACAGAAACAGTTGTTATGAAAAGGATACTTAGAAATTACAACTAATATTCTACATGTACATGTAAAACGCTAGGAAAAGAAATGTATATACCCACTCTAATTCATCACATAACAATAAATATAGGAAATGATGAGATATATAAATATTTATTAAGCCCAATTAAGTAGTCTCTGATAATAGACAATTGCCTGAATATAAGAACCTGAACATGAATAAATAAATATCAACATGTATAAACCTTATAGTACAATTAGAGTGCAATAAAATAAAACATACAAAAAATTAGCAAATCATATCCAGTGGCAATGTCTATATAGTCACAGATAATGAGCACTTGCATGCGATACCCCTTATAATATCATGTGATGAGATAGAGTGTGACTGCAAACAAGGATATACATTGGATCATAAAGAGTTAAGCTTTTCAAAATAGTTACAAGGTTATATAATTCCTGTAGTTACATGTGCGTATAGTGAATATCTCTGATATAAAGTAATAGTCCTAAGCTTATAGCCAGAGGAATTTCCTTAGCCGCTAATATGAAAATATATGCTAAACATTGTAAAAATCCCATAACTAAATTAAGCTAGGACTATATCATACTTGCATCTATACATTAGATCAGTTCGTATGTGGAACTTACTACTTATAGAGATATTGTAGGCATAACCGTACCTAAAAGTAACATTTGAATCATATTAAAAACCTTGCAGATAACCTAAATGCCAAGAATAAAACATATTAACAGTTAACATTGGCAATCACTAGAGTATTAAAGGGGACTTTTTGATCAAAGAAGAGATGTACTGGATGTAACTATTCCCAAAAATTAATTAGGTCATATTTGGAATTTAGACCTTTGGGGATACGTGTCTCCAATTTAAAAATCCAGTACATCTCTCGCTTAGCCAAAATCTGGTCCCTGTCACCCAATCTTTTGGGTGGTACTATCTTCTCAATAATGCACCATCTGAGGGAATCCACACATCTGTTGTGCTTGATAGCAAAATGTTGCACCAAGGGTGTAGCAGCTTTTCCTAGTGACAATGTGGATAGATGTTCCCTGATGCTCGAATTGGCATCTCTCCCAGTGAGTCCTACATATTGTATGTGACAAAGTGTGCATTCTAAGAGATACACTATGCACTCAGTGGTACAGTTTAGACAAGATTTAATATCAAAACTCTCCCCTGTCACACAGGATCTAAAGCTTGTGGTAATATATGCAAAGTCACAGGGCCTACACTTCCCCAGATGTCTCAACCATGAAGATTCAGAACTTTTGATCTGTTTTAATTGAGTGGGTGCCAGTCTTGTGCCCAATGTGTGATTTTTACGATATGAACATTTGAGGCCTATTTTGGCCGTATCCTGTAGTGTATCATCAGCCACTAATAGTGCAAAATGTTTCTTAATTATTGCACAAATTTGGGAATATTGGGAGCTAAATCCTGTCACAAAGTAAACCCTATCATTGCCTGTAGATCTGCAAGGTATACTATCCTTGGTAATTAAAGATTGTCTATCGATAGAATCTACCTCTCTCCTGGCTCTCAAAATATCCTTTTTAGGGTATTTTCTTTCTTTTAATCGTACCACTAGATCATCAGCAGCTGCTGAGTAATCTCCAGGATTGCTGCAATTACGTTTGAGCCTTGTGAATTGCCCCTTTGCTACCGCATATCTCACATGCTCAGGATGACTGCTAGTAGCGTGAAGAAGGGTATTCCCAGATATCGGTTTGCGGTAAACAGTCGAACCAATAGTACCATCCTCATTACCAATAAGAGTCAAATCCAAAAAATTAATGGACACCATATTGTATTCGAATGTGAACCGCAAACCGTCACTATTGTTATTGAGATAACCTACGAAGTCCAAGATTAGATGCTGGGGACCACTCCATATCATTAGTAGGTCATCTATAAAACGCTTGTACATTTTAATGTACTGTCGATAGGGATTTCCCTCCCCAAAGATGTGGGTTATTTCCCACCACCATAGCACAAGATTGGCATAGGATGGTGCGAACTTGGCACCCATGGCCGTACCCCACCTTTGGAGAAAGAAATCCCCCTCGAATCGAAAAAAGTTATGAGTAAGCAGAAATCTGGCCATCTCCACAATAAATCTCTGAAAATCCTCGGAGTAATTAGTAAAATGAAATAGAAAAAACTATAGAGCCTTTAATCCCATAGAGTGGGGAATAGAGGAATACAGTGCCACTGCATCTATAGTGAGCCACACATACTCCTTTTCCCAAGAAATATTCTGGACTATATTCAATACATGTTTGGTATCCTGAATGTGAGACTGCAGTGATAGAACTAATGGTTGCAACAAAGCATCAAGCCATTCAGATGCATGCTCCAAAAGCGAATCAATTCCGCTGATTATGGGTTTTCCCTGTACATTGGAGAGGGACTTATGTACCTTTGGTAGATGATGGAACCATGGGGTTTTGGGATGATCCACTATTAAATAATCAACAGTCTGTTGATCAATAAATCCCCCATGCATTCCATCATCCAAAAGGTTCATCAGGTCTTTCTTAAATGTAGGAGTTGGATCACCAGACAATCTAGAGTATTCATCAGTGTTATACAACTGTCTGTGAGCCTCTGCAATGTACATGGCACGATCCATAACCACGACTGAGCCACCTTTGTCCGCTGGACGAATGACCAGAGAGTCATTATGTTCAAGTGACGCCAATGCGTCTCTTTGTGTTTTAGTTAAATTGTGTTTTCTTTTTGACCTGTCCGTAGAAATGCTATTACCTAGGGACACTAAATCTCTTTCAACCCTAGCATGAAAGGTCTCCAGAACAGTACCCCTGGAATGTACCGGATAGAAAGAGGATTTACTCTTGAATTTTGGTCCACTACTAATGGTGTCAGAATCAGTTCTTGCCTCAGACTCAAGCATTTGTAATACAACAATATCACAGGATTCTGAAAAATTACAGGCACTGTCTGTTTGACACGTCAGCTTAGTCTGATGGCTAGGCTCACTCTGAGCTACACCAGAAGTGTGGAAATATTTTCTGAGAGTTAGATTCCTTACCAATCTATTCACATCTATCAAGGTTTGAAATACATTAAAGTCTGATGTGGGCGCAAAGCCAAGACCTAAACCTATTACATATTCTTGATCACAATTTAAAACTGTACTAGACAAATTAATCACATTGTTATTTATATTTACTTGTATTTGCTTTGGGGATGACTTCCCCTCAGCTGGTACCTCTCCTGATTTGGTGGTTTGGTTTGGGATGTACCTTCCCCCATTTTTGAGTGAACCTGGGGAAAAACCTGTTCTAGTTCTAATTGTGATGTGTCAGACCGTATGACTGGGTTGGATGGATTCATGTGTATAGTGCTTGTGTCCTTGGGCCTAACCTGCAAATCTTGTGAAACAGTAGCATCTAAGTGATGCAAGGAAACTACTCCCACCTGATAGACTCTGCAACATTAGAATTGCTATTAACATCGGCAGAAACAATAGGAGAATTGACTTGAGTTCTATTCTCATCTGAAGAATAATCAGTATCAGCTTCAGAAAAAGTCACTGACTTACTTCCTCTTCTATTTTTTCTGCCTTTGTTATTTTTGTTGTTGTTTTTAGCTTTAGGTTGGTTGCGTCTATATTCATTTCTAACCCTCCTATTCCAAATGTATACAGAGCCCAGATCATAATCAGTTTTATCTTGCATGAACTTTAAATGTTTGTTCTCCATAATCTGTGCTTTGCCTTGTGCCACTGTATTCTGCAAAATTTTATCATACTTCACAAAATTAGATTCAGAGCATCTTTTGTTCAACTCTATCTGTAATTCACCAATTTCTTTCCTTATTGTAAGCAGATCCTGTGACCTATACTTAACCAACATAAACATAAGCCTAGAGGAACACTCTGATAAACTATCGTTCCATGTGTTTATAAAATCCTTGTCATTTAAATCTATTTCAAAAGTTGGAAATTTGTAAACTCGTAACCCTCTAGGTATCCTTTTGGCCTTCATGTAGCTCTCGAAAGTCCAGATGTCCCACTGAGCTTTAAGCTCTTTCAACAGTAAACCCTCCATTTGTTCAAAGAGAGTTCCTAAAGTGAGGGCACCTTTATCTTCTGAGAATATAAGGTCACAGTCTGTGGTATCCTTGTATCGTACTGTGTCCGGTCTAAGTGCAAAAAATTGTACGGATGTTATCTGCTGTATACCTTCCATATTGAGCCGATAAAAATGGTAGACAGACCGCTATGATACCACCAGGAGTATCAAATAACAAAAAAGTAGTGAGAAGGAATGGGGCGTATCTATAAGACCTATCAATATAATAGCAACGTAGGTCAGTATATCATATACAAACTTTGTCGATACTTGGCTTCACCGCAAAACAAAACAAAACAAAACACTGTTTGGCACACTGATATATAAATAGTCAGTCCCTCTAGGTATCAAGCTGTTGCAAATCCGTAATAACATACAATGTTGTTACGGTTACCCTTAGTCTCGCTGAGAGATGGACCGCTTAGTAGCCTGGATTCCTATTGCTGAAGAGGGGAGAAACTGCTTTCCATAGTATTCTATATGAGTCTCGCAAATGTAGAATAATCCCCCTTAGCTGTAGTACAGCTAGGATACCCTTCTGCCCACAAAAACGAGTCAACGCTGCGATTGAGGGACAACCAAGAACTGAGGACTGGGATGCCCAGCCTGCTTTTTATTTAGGTTACATGCACACAGGGCACTCCCAGGGGGGGAAGCATAAAATCCCCCATCACACATTTAGACAAAGCCCTTGGACAGGCCACCGCAGATAACAAGTACACACAAGAAAACAATTGAGTCCTTCTTATCACCTAGCAGTGAATGCTTATCACAAACTTAATTACAGTACACAATATGCTAGGAAACCTGCCTCAGAAAATAGTTTTCTCAAAACTGAACAGAGTTAACCCTTTATGAAATGATACTTGTTACAGTTTTCTTGGAGCCCTTCTTAGGCGCTGGCTTGGCTGGTTCAGGCATTGCTGCTGGGAAATAAGTTTCTTCACAACAAAATAACTAATGCTTCTGTAACAGTGCTCCCTTTCTGTGGAACACTCTGGCAGACACGGTCTGACCCCTTTTCGGGGCAGACTAAGGCTGTCCAGACCGCTGGTTATGCGGGGCTGAGGTCGGTTTGTCTGGACAACCCGTCGGCGTTGCCATTCTGTTTCCCAGGTCTGTAAGTAATGGTGAAATTGAAGGGTTGCAACGATAAACTCCAACGTAATAGCCTGCCATTATCTCCAGAGACCCGGTTCAGCCACACCAACGGGTTATGGTCGGTGACCAGAGTGAACTCCTGCCCATATAAATAGGGAGTCAATTTCTTTAATGCCCACACCAAAGCCAAACACTCCTTTTCGACCGCTGCATAGCTGACTTCGCGGGGCAGGAGCTTCCGGCTGATGTAGGCAACTGGATGCTCCCCTCCATCTTCGCCTACTTGGCTGAGGACGGCTCCCAGCCCGAACATGGAAGCATCTGTGTGGACGATAAAACGTTTGTTAAGGGCTGGAGCCGCCAAGACAGGAGCGTTAATTAGAGCATTTTTGAGAGCCTGGAAAGCCGTTTCACAGTGGGGAGACCACAGGACCTGTCGAGGTAAGTTCTTCTTGGTCAAGTCAGTCAGGGGTTTGGCAAGTGTGCTGTAGTCTGGTACGAACCGTCTATAGTACCCTGCCGTGCCCAGGAAGGCTAGGACCTGAGTCTTAGTGATGGGGGTGGGCCAATTGGCGACAGCTTCTATCTTGGCCGGCTCTGGTCGCTGCTTTCCACACCCCACCCGGTGACCCAGGTACTGTACCTCGGCCATCCCAAAGTGGCATTTTTCTGGCTTCAGAGTCAGGCCAGCAGCCCGGATCTGATCCAGAACCATTCCTATGTGAGCTAAGTGGTCCTCCCATGACTCACTGTGGATCGCTATGTCGTCCAGGTAGGCGCAAGCAAAACTCTGGAAGCCATCCAGGAGCCCATCCACCAAGCGCTGGAATGTAGCTGGGGCATTCTTCATCCCAAACGGCATTACCCTAAACTGATATAAGCCGAATGGGGTGACGAATGCCGACTTGGGGATAGCCTCCGGGGCCAGGGGAATCTGCCAGTAACCTTTGCAGAGGTCAATAGTGGTCAGGTAATTTCCCCTGGCTATACGATCGAGTAGCTCGTCTACCCTGGGCATAGGGTAAGCGTCCGTCACGGTCTTTTCATTGAGCCTCCGATAGTCTACGCAGAACCGGGTGGTCCCATCTTTCTTGGGCACCAAGACAACTGGGGAGGCCCAGGGACTATCGGAGGGCTCAATTACCCTGAGTTGGAGCATCTCATCGATCTCCTTCTTCATTCCTATCCTAACTGCTTCGGGGATTCGGTACGGAGCCTGGCGCAAGGGAGCTTGTCCCGGAGTATCTACCTGGTGGGTGGTTAAAGTAGTGTACCCTGGCTTCGGGGAGAAGGTGAGGTGTTTGGACTGTAGGAGTTGGTTGAGCTGCTCCCTTTCAGTGGGGCTAAGTCGGTCTCCTATCTGAACCTGAGCCACTATACCTGTGGGGAGACTCTTTTCTAATAGGTCTGGAATGGGTAGACTGTCGGGGCCTTCCTGAGGGGGAACAACATACGGCCGTCACGTTCTCTGGTCGCTCAAAATATTCCTTGAGCATGTTTACATGGAATGTCTTTCTAAGATTGTTGTCGTGGCAGCTAGCTATCACATAAGTGGTGTCTCCCCTTTTCTCTACGATCTGGTAGGGGCCCTGCCAGGACGCCTGCAATTTGTCTGTCTTCACCGGCTTAAGTACTAACACCTTTTGTCCTATGGTAAAGATTCTCTTTCGGGCCCCCCGATCGTACCATACTTTCTGTCTTCTCTGGGCCGACTGGAGATTAGCCCGCACGGATTTGGCCAATTGCTCCATTCGGTCCCTGAGTTCCAGCACGTATGGCACAATGGGGACACCGTCAGTCTCCATCTCTCCCTCCCAGTGCTCCCGGATCAGGTTTAGGGGTCCCCGTACCTTTCTTCCGTAGAGCAACTCGAAGGGAGAGAACCCTGTCGTTTCCTGGGGCACCTCCCGATAAGCAAAAAGGAGGTGCGGCAGGAAGCGTTCCCAGTCTCGGTATTCCTGAGTGAACGTCTTGAGCATTTGCTTGAGGGTCCCATTGAACCTCTCACACAGCCCGTTCGTCTGGGGGTGGTATGGGGAGCTCAGGAGGGACTTAATTTTGCAAACCTGCCAGAGTTGTTGGGTCAATTCAGCCGTAAATTGGGTGCCTCGGTCGGATAGGATTTCTTTTGGAAATCCTACCCGGGAGAACACCTGTACTAGTGCATTCGCTACCGTATCCGCTTGTATGTTGGATAGGGCGACAGCCTCTGGGTACCTGGTAGCGTAGTCCACTACGGTAAGAATGTAGCGCTTACCGGAGGGACTAGGGGTAGCCAGTGGTCCCACTAGGTCAATAGCAACCCGGCTGAAGGGTTCCTCTACAATGGGCATATTTACTAGATGGGCTTTAGGGTGATCGCCTCGCCTTCCTACTCGTTGACACACATCGCAGGTGTTACAGTAAGTTCTAACGTCAGCGTGTACCCCTGGCCAAAAGAACGTGTGAGTAATGCGGTGTAGGGTACGGGTTACAGCTAGGTGGCCTGCTAAGGGGATGTCATGGCCTATCTTGAGGATTTCTTGACGGTATTTGTGGGGCACTACCAGCTGTCGCCTACGCTGTCCCCTTTTCTCTGTCCAGCGGTATAGTTTCCCTTTTTCCCATAAGAATGTTTCATTATCTGCCCCGCCCCCTCCGGTCTCTGCTCGTTCCCGGTACTTTTGTAAGGTCGGGTCAGTCTTAGACTCTGTCTCGAAAGCATCTGGGGTGTCCCAGGGTATGGGGCCTAACATGTCAGGCAATGTCGGGGTAGGTCTTACCTGTGTCTCCCGCACTGGTGAGAGTTCTCGCTCCGTCCGGGCTTGGGCCCGTGTAGTCACTGGGTCCGCCTCGTTGTTGCATACTGGAGCATAGGCAGAAGTCATGGGGCCCAAATCATTGCCCAGTAGTACTTCGGCAGGTAAATTATCCATTATGCCCACGTTCACAGCCCCCTTTCCCGCTCCCCAATCAAGATGCACTTTAGCTGTTGGAATTTTGTACACATCCCCCCCCGCCACTCTAACGGCCACAGTCTGTCCAGATCGCTTGTGCTCCGGCACCAAATGACTCTGTACCAGCGTGATAGTAGCCCCTGTGTCTCTCAATCCCTCGGTAGATCGCCCCTCGAGCCATACCTTCTGCCGATGGTGCTGGCGGTTATCTGAGGCAGCATATACAGGGTCCGCCTCGTGAAGCGGCCCCAAATATTCCTCCATAGGGGCCTCTTGGTTAACACAGAGGGTCCGGGCCGGACGATATGCCCCAGAGGGGTAATTGTAATTCCTGGGTGTCTTGTGCGTATTAAGGGGGCAGCTAGCCATGAAATGCCCTGGTTGCTTGCATCGGTGGCAAGTCGTTCTGGGACGCTCAGAGCTGTTATTGGGTGGTCCTGAGTGTCGGGCGGGCCCTGCGGGCACCGGGGCTCGGAATTCAGCACGAGGGGGTGCACGGTAAACCTCTCTGGGTTCGTGAAGACGGGAGTCATAATGTTCATCGGCCAATTTGGCTGCTTCTTCTAAGGTAGAAGGTCGCCTGTCTCGCAGCCATTCCTTCCCTTGCTGTTCCATGCCATTATAAAAATGTTCTAAGAGAAACAATTGTAAAATTTCCTCACCAGTCACCGCTTTACTTCCGCTCATCCAGTGATTTGCCGCTCTCCGCATTCGGTGCGCCCATTCCATATGGGTATCGTTAGGCTTCTTTTTCGTGCCCCGAAACTGTCGGCGATACGCGTCCGGAGTTACTGCGTACCGTCGCAACAGTGTCTCCTTAACTAGCTCATACTGTGTCACTTCCTCAGAACCCAGAGTACGAAAGGCTTCCAGGGCTCGCCCGGATAGTTTCCCAGACAATATCGTGGGCCACTCCCTGTTGGGAATCTGGTGCAGGGCACATTGCCTTTCGAAGTCCGCCAAATATTCATCAATCCCTGTCTCTCTCTCTAGGAAGGGTCGAAATGCCGCATAGGGTATCTTGGGCCTCCCAGCATTTTCGACAGGGATGATTACCTGCGGGGCTTCAGCATTGCGGTGTGCGTTCGCTAGGTTGAGTTCGTGGGCTCGAGTCTCTCGTATATCCTTGTCCGCTTCCGCCATCAACTGCTGTACCAATTCCATGGAGGGGTTCGGCCCGTACAGTGAGAGCCTCTCCCGAACAATCCTGGTTTTTTCGTCACTAATCGTGGTCGGTGTTTCCGCCATTGTGAAGCTCTGATCCAGTTCGGTCAATTCTGCGATCAGCTCTCTCCTCGGCCGGTTGCTGGCGTACCCCCCTCTGCTTTCAAGTAAATCCTTTAGGGTTGTACGCTTCAATTTTTCGTAAGCGCTCTCCATCCGTTCTGTACCTCTCCTAGGAAATCCAGGAAAAATCCCACCGCTGCCGCCAAATGTTACGGTTACCCTTAGTCTCGCTGAGAGATGGACCGCTTAGTAGCCTGGATTCCTATTGCTGAAGAGGGGAGAAACTGCTTTCCATAGTATTCTATATGAGTCTCGCAAATGTAGAATAATCCCCCTTAGCTGTAGTACAGCTAGGATACCCTTCTGCCCACAAAAACGAGTCAACGCTGCGATTGAGGGACAACCAAGAACTGAGGACTGGGATGCCCAGCCTGCTTTTTATTTAGGTTACATGCACACAGGGCACTCCCAGGGGGGGAAGCATAAAGTCCCCCATCACACATTTAGACAAAGCCCTTGGACAGGCCACCGCAGATAACAAGTACACACAAGAAAACAATTGAGTCCTTCTTATCACCTAGCAGTGAATGCTTATCACAAACTTAATTACAGTACACAATATGCTAGGAAACCTGCCTCAGAAAATAGTTTTCTCAAAACTGAACAGAGTTAACCCTTTATGAAATGATACTTGTTACAGTTTTCTTGGAGCCCTTCTTAGGCGCTGGCTTGGCTGGTTCAGGCATTGCTGCTGGGAAATAAGTTTCTTCACAACAAAATAACTAATGCTTCTGTAACAAATGTTCGCTCACCTAATTTCCAGACCAGGCTGGCCTCCAAACCTTCTCCTTCTGCGGCTGCTTCTGGTGTATCTGCCGGCCTCAGGGACAGTCACAGCTCTCCAAACCTGTGACCGCTCCCAACGCTCACACAGCGTAGCCGCTTAGCAGGATAACTTTACCATTTCAATCAAGCCGCGGTTTCATCCAACTGGTTGCGAGGAAGGGGAGGAAGATGACGTAGACAAGTAACAGGTAAGTAAAGCAGCATCCAATGGGAATCGACAAAGACTGGGGTGTGTAGCCAAACTCCAAATGGGATTGGAAGGAAATCCACAATCGCTCCAAAGTGTATGTAGAAGTGCCGGTTAGTGCAAAGTCAATCGGCTCAATAGGGCAACGGCTGTCCTAACTGGTGAAAATCCAATATGAAACAAAAGGTATTGTGCAAAAATAGCGTTAAAATGCTGGAACAAGCAGAGTATACAGAGTAGGTGTATCACCTAAGTTGGCTTACGCGTTTCGGCGTTAGCCGTAATCATAGCCATAGGTGTAGGGTGTTACCCCTGTCTTATATAATACGTGTTAAAATGGTATTGGTTGAAAAATATTCAAATTAAGAACAACAAAAAATATGCCTACTCAATTCTTATAGACCTTACACAGAAACAGTTGTTATGAAAAGGATACTTAGAAATTACAACTAATATTCTACATGTACATGTAAAACGCTAGGAAAAGAAATGTATATACACACTCTAATTCATCACATAACAATAAATATAGGGAATGATGAGATATATAAATATTTATTAAGCCCAATTAAGTAGTCTCTGATAATAGACAATTGCCTGAATATAAGAACCTGAACATGAATAAATAAATATCAACATGTATAAACCTTATAGTACAATTAGAGTGCAATAAAATAAAACATACAAAAAATTAGCAAATCATATCCAGTGGCAATGTCTATATAGTCACAGATAATGAGCACTTGCATGCGATACCCCTTATAATATCATGTGATGAGATAGAGTGTGACTGCAAACAAGGATATACATTGGATCATAAAGAGTTAAGCTTTTCAAAATAGTTACAAGGTTATATAATTCTTGTAGTTACATGTGCGTATAGTGAATATATCTGATATAAAGTAATAGTCCTAAGCTTATAGCCAGAGGAATTTCCTTAGCCGCTAATATGAAAATATATGCTAAACATTGTAAAAATCCCATAACTAAATTAAGCTAGGACTATATCATACTTGCATCTATACATTAGATCAGTTCGTATGTGGAACTTACTACATATAGAGATATTGTAGGCATAAACCGTACCTAAAAGTAACATTTGAATCATATTAAAAACCTTGCAGATAACCTAAATGCCAAGAATAAAACATATTAATAGTTAACATTGGCAATCACTAGAGTATTAAAGGGGATTTTTTGATCAAACAAGAGATGTACTGGATGTAACTATTCCCAAAAATTAATTAGGTCATATTTGGAATTTAGACCTTTGGGGATACGTGTCTCCAATTTAAAAATCCAGTACATCTCTCGCTTAGCCAAAATCTGGTCCCTGTCACCCCCTCTTTTGGGTGGTACTATCTTCTCAATAATGCACCATCTGAGGGAATCGACACATCTGTTGTGCTTGATAGCAAAATGTTGCACCAAGGGTGTAGCAGCTTTTCCTAGTGACAATGTTGATAGATGTTCCCTGATCCTCGAATTGGCATCTCTCCCAGTGAGTCCTACATATTGTATGTGACAAAGTGTGCATTCTAAGAGATACACTATGCACTTAGTGGTACAGTTTAGACAAGATTTAATATCAAAACTCTCCCCTGTCACACAGGATCTAAAGCTTGTGGTAATATATGCAAAGTCACAGGGCCTACACTTTCTGTGCCCACATCTGAACATCCCCAGATGTCTCAACCATGAAGATTCAGAACTTTTGATCTGTTTTAATTGAGTGGGTGCCAGTCTTGTGCCCAATGTGTGATTTTTACGATATGAACATTTGAGGCCTATTTTGGCCGTATCCTGTAGTGTATCATCAGCCACTAATAGTGCAAAATGTTTCTTAATTATTGCACAAATTTGGGAATATTGGGAGCTAAATCCTGTCACAAAGTAAACCCCATCATTGCCTGTAGATCTGCAAGGTATACTATCCTTGGTAATTAAAGATTGTCTATCGATAGAATCTACCTCTCTCCTGGCTCTCAAAATATCCTTTTTAGGGTATTTTCTTTCTTTTAATCGTACCACTAGATCATCAGCAGCTGCTGAGTAATCTCCAGGATTGCTGCAATTACGTTTGAGCCTTGTGAATTGCCCCTTTGCTACCGCATATCTCACATGCTCAGGATGACTGCTAGTAGCTTGAAGAAGGGTATTCCCAGATATCGGTTTGCGGTAAACAGTCGAACCAATAGTACCATCCTCATTACCAATAAGAGTCAAATCCAAAAAAATAATGGACACCATATTGTATTCGAATGTGAACCGCAAACCGTCACTATTGTTATTGAGATAACCTACGAAGTCCAAGATTAGATGCTGGGGACCACTCTATATCATCAGTAGGTCATCTATAAAACGCTTGTACATTTTAATGTACTGTCGATAGGGATTTCCCTCCCCAAAGATGTGGGTTATTTCCCACCACCATAGCACAAGATTGGCATAGGATGGTGTGAACTTGGCACCCATGGCTGTACCACACCTTTGGAGAAAGAAATCCCCCTCGAATCGAAAAAAGTTATGAGTAAGCAGAAATCTGGCCATCTACACAATAAATCTCTGAAAATCCTCAGAGTAATTAGTAAAATGAAATAGAAAAAACTATAGAGCCTTTAATCCCATAGAGTGGGGAATAGAGGAATACAGTGCCACTGCATCTATAGTGAGCCACACATATTCCTTTTCCCAAGAAATATTCTGGACTATATTCAATACATGTTTGGTATCCTGAATGTGAGACTGCAATGATAGAACTAATGGTTGCAACAAAGCATCAAGCCATTCAGATGCATGCTCCAAAAGTGAATCAATTCCGCTGATTATGGGTTTTCCCTGTACATTGGAGAGGGACTTATGTACCTTTGGTAGATGATGGAACCATGGGGTTTTGGTATGATCCACTATTAAATAATCAACAGTCTGTTGATCAATAAATCCCCCATGCATTCCATCATCCAAAAGGTTCATCAGGTCTTTCTTAAATGTAGGAGTTGGATCACCAGACAATCTAGAGTATTCATCAGTGTTATACAACTGTCTGTGAGCCTCTGCAATGTACATGGCATGATCCATAACCACGACTGAGCCACCTTTGTCCGCCGGACGAATGACCAGAGAGTCATTATGTTCAAGTGACGCCAATGCGTCTCTTTGTGTTTTAGTTAAATTGTGTTTTCTTTTTGACCTGTCCGTAGAAATGCTATTACCTAGGGACACTAAATCTCTTTCAACCCTAGCATGAAAGGTCTCCAGAACAATACCCCTGGACTGTACCAGATAGAAAGAGGATTTACTCTTGAATTTTGGTCCACTACTAATGGTGTCAGAATCAGTTCTTGCCTCAGACTCAAGCATTTGTAATACAACAATATCACAGGATTCTGAAAAATTACAGGCACTGTCTGTTTGACACGTCAGCTTAGTCTGATGGCTAGGCTCACTCTGAGCTACACCAGAAGTGTGGAAATATTTTCTGAGAGTTAGATTCCTTACCAATCTGTTCACATCTATCAAGGTTTGAAATACATTAAAGTCTGATGTGGGTGCAAAGCCAAGACCTAAACCTATTACATATTCTTGATCACAATTTAAAACTGTACTAGACAAATTAATCACATTGTTATTTATAGTTACTTGTATTTGCTTTGGGGATGACTTCCCCTCAGCTGGTACCTCTCCTGATTTGGTGGTTTGGTTTGGGATGTACCTTCCCCCATTTTTGAGTGAACCTGGGGAAAAACCTGTTCTAGTTCTAATTGTGATGTGTCAGACCGTATGACTGGGTTGGATGGATTCATGTGTATAGTGCTGGTGTCCTTGGGCCTAACCTGCAAATCTTGTGAAACAGTAGCATCTAAGTGATGCGAGGAAACTACTCCCACCTGATAGACTCTGCAACATTAGAATTGCTATTAACATCGGCAGAAACAATAGGAGAATTGACTTGAGTTTTATTCTCATCTGAAGAATAATCAGTATCAGTGTCAGAAAAAGTCACTGACTTACTTCCTCTTCTATTTTTTCTGCCTTTGTTATTTTTGTTGTTGTTTTTAGCTTTAGGTTGGTTGCGTCTATATTCATTTCTAACCCTCCTATTCCAAATGTATACAGAGCCCAGATCATAATCAGTTTTATCTCGCATGAACTTTAAATGTTTGTTCTCCATAATCTGTGCTTTGCCTTGTGCCACTGTATTCTGCAAAATTTTATCATACTTCACAAAATTAGATTCAGAGCATCTTTTGTTCAACTCTATCTGTAATTCACCAATTTCTTTCCTTATTGTAAGCAGATCCTGTGACCTATACTTAACCAACATAAACATAAGCCTAGAGGAACACTCTTATAAACTATCGTTCCATGTGTTTATAAAATCCTTGTCATTTAAATCTATTTCAAAAGTTGGAAATTTGTAAACTCGTAACCCTCTAGGTATCATTTTGGCCTTCATGTAGCTCTCGAAAGTCCAGATGTCCCACTGTGCTTTAAGCTCTTTCAACAGTAAGCCCTCCATTTGTTCAAAGAGAGTTCCTAAAGTGAGGGCACCTTTATCTTCTGAGAATATAAGGTCACAGTCTGTGGTATCCTTGTATCGTACTGTGTCCGGTCTAAGTGCAAAAAATTGTACGGATGTTACCTGCTGTATACCTTCCATATTGAGCCGATAAAAATGGTAGACAGACCCCTATGATACCACCAGGAGTATCAAATAACAAAAAAGTAGTGAGAAGGAATGGGGCGTATCTATAAGACCTATCAATATAATAGCAACGTAGGTCAGTATATCATATACAAACTTTGTCGATACTTGGCTTCACCGCAAAACAAAACAAAACAAAACACTGTTTGGCACACTGTCCGTGATATATAAATAGTCAGTCCCTCTAGGTATCAAGCTGTTGCAAATCCGTAATAACATACAATGTTCGCTCACCTAATTTCCAGACCAGGCTGGCCTCCAAACCTTCTCCTTCTGCGGCTGCTTCTGGTGTATCCGCCGGCCTCAGGGACAGTCACAGCTCTCCAAACCTGTGACCGCTCCCAACGCTCACACAGCGTAGCCGCTTAGCAGGATAACTTTACCATTTCAATCAAGCCGCGGTTTCATCCAACTGGTTGCGAGGAAGGGGAGGAAGATGACGTAGACAAGTAACAGGTAAGTAAAGCAGCATCCAATGGGAATCGACAAAGACTGGGGTGTGTAGCCAAACTCCAAATGGGATTGGAAGGAAATCCACAATCGCTCCAAAGTGTATGTAGAAGTGCCGGTTAGTGCAAAGTCAATCGGCTCAATAGGGCAACGGCTGTCCTAACTGGTGAAAATCCAATATGAAACAAAAGGTGCAGACAGTCCGTTGTAAAATCAAAAAACTTTATTGTGCAAAAATAGCGTTAAAATGCTGGAACAAGCAGAGTATACAGAGTAGGTGTATCACCTAAGTTGGCTTACGCGTTCCGGCGTTAGCCGTAATCATAGCCATAGGTGTAGGGTGTTACCCCTGTCTTATATAATACGTGTTAAAATGGTATTGGTTGAAAAATATTCAAATTAAGAACAACAAAAAATATGCCTACTCAATTCTTATAGACCTTACACAGAAACAGTTGTTATGAAAAGGATACTTAGAAATTACAACTAATATTCTACATGTACATGTAAAACGCTAGGAAAAGAAATGTATATACACACTCTAATTCATCACATAACAATAAATATAGGGAATGATGAGATATATAAATATTTATTAAGCCCAATTAAGTAGTCTCTGATAATAGACAATTGCCTGAATATAAGAACCTGAACATGAATAAATAAATATCAACATGTATAAACCTTATAGTACAATTAGAGTGCAATAAAATAAAACATACAAAAAATTAGCAAATCATATCCAGTGGCAATGTCTATATAGTCACAGATAATGAGCACTTGCATGCGATACCCCTTATAATATCATGTGATGAGATAGAGTGTGACTGCAAACAAGGATATACATTGGATCATAAAGAGTTAAGCTTTTCAAAATAGTTACAAGGTTATATAATTCCTGTAGTTACATGTGCGTATAGTGAATATCTCTGATATAAAGTAATAGTCCTAAGCTTATAGCCAGAGGAATTTCCTTAGCCGCTAATATGAAAATATATGCTAAACATTGTAAAAATCCCATAACTAAATTAAGCTAGGACTATATCATACTTGCATCTATACATTAGATCAGTTCGTATGTGGAACTTACTACATATAGAGATATTGTAGGCATAAACCGTACCTAAAAGTAACATTTGAATCATATTAAAAACCTTGCAGATAACCTAAATGCCAAGAATAAAACATATTAACAGTTAACATTGGCAATCACTAGAGTATTAAAGGGGACTTTTTGATCAAAGAAGAGATGTACTGGATGTAACTATTCCCAAAAATTAATTAGGTCATATTTGGAATTTAGACCTTTGGGGATACGTGTCTCCAATTTAAAAATCCAGTACATCTCTCGCTTAGCCAAAATCTGGTCCCTGTCACCCCCTCTTTTGGGTGGTACTATCTTCTCAATAATGCACCATCTGAGGGAATCCACACATCTGTTGTGCTTGATAGCAAAATGTTGCACCAAGGGTGTAGCAGCTTTTCCTAGTGACAATGTGGATAGATGTTCCCTGATCCTCAAATTGGCATCTCTCCCAGTGAGTCCTACATATTGTTTGTGACAAAGTGTGCATTCTAAGAGATACACTATGCACTCAGTGGTACAGTTTAGACAAGATTTAATATCAAAACTCTCCCCTGTCACACAGGATCTAAAGCTTGTGGTAATATATGCAAAGTCACAGGGCCTACACTTCCCCAGATGTCTCAACCATGAATATTCAGAACTTTTGATCTGTTTTAATTGAGTGGGTGCCAGTCTTGTGCCCAATGTGTGATTTTTACGATATGAACATTTGAGGCCTATTTTGGCCTTATCCTGTAGTGTATCATCAGCCACTAATAGTGCAAAATGTTTCTTAATTATTGCACAAAAAACTTTAATTTCTATGAAGATTACAGTGTTATCCAAATTAAGTTTTGTAGCTCTAAAAGTCATGGACTCATTTAAGATAACATAAGTTACATATAGTGTGCCATGAATGAAACAAAGTAAACTTTGTAGCAGAGGTATAATACTTAAATTCCCTGTTACAAATTATGAGCAGTTAATATAAGCTGAATCGTTCAGTCTTGAACTAATAAATAATAGTTGTAGTAAGGATCTAATAGCTGATTCTGCTGTGGCCTGCTTATTAGGGTCATCGTAAAGTAATGACATGGACTCAAAGAAATGGGAGAGTGAGTTTAATATAACATCATTAGTCTCAAAAAATGTGTCTGCCCAGGCCCTGGGTTCACCATGAAGAAATGAGATAACTGTAAGAACCCTAATACGCTCAGTAGGATTGGTTTTTGGATTTAAACTAAACATCAGATTACATGCATTCCTAAATTCTCTGTAACGTGTTCTATCCCCAGAAAACTTTTCAGACAGTCCCACTATTGGCTTAAATAGAAAAAACGGTAATCCTGGAGTGAATAAAAAAACGTCTTTATTACAGAAAAAGGTTAAAATTGAAAGGCATACACACAAGAGAAAACAGCAGGTGTGGCACTGTCTGGCTTACGCGTTTCGGCTTTAAGCCGTAGTCATAGCCTGTAGTGCTATGTGACACACCTATTAAATATACATACCTGAAATCTAATTGGTTAAAAGAAAATGAAACACACCTGTTGCTTAACTAATCTATACAGTGTACGACCTAGTTAAGCAACAGGCAGAAACGCGTAAGCCAGACAGTGCCACACCTGCTGTTTTCTCTTGCGTGTATGCCTTTCAATTTTAACCTTTTTCTGTAATAAAGACGTTTTTTTATTCACTCCAGGATTACCGTTTTTTCTATTTAAGCTATTTTGGCCAGTGATTCCTGGATGATCGTGCTGTGGGGAGGTGTGTGTTTTTCTTCCAGCAGCCATTGGTGGACATTTCAGCTCTATTCATACCATGGATTGGTTCAAGTTGACTGACATCATCACCAGCCAATAGGATCCGGTGCCCGGTGAAAGGCGATCTGGAGAGACACCGTACATTCCCATACCCACGAGGACGCCAAGCAGCTGAGCCGGAGGAGAGACGAGCACTTGGAGGAGGTATAAGGTACCCGTGCATCGCAGATCCCATTAATTCCGGTAAGAAGAAAGCAGGCTTGGGCAGCAGTGGGGGAACTTACTCCGGGATTTGTTTCTTTGGTTATTCTTCTGAAACCGTCATACCGCTTTGACCTAAGGCTCGTTGAACTTTTGTAATCCACCATATCTTTAGCTGGATATAAGTGGTTATCAACTACATATTGTTTTTTGCGCTACTGAGTTTTCCTTTTTGTATGCTATTCCCACTATTGGTTCAATAATTTGGGCTTGAACAGGTTTTAAATTTTCATTAATGTATTTTTTCAGGTTTTCATTCTCTAATTGTAGTTCTCTGACATGCTGGGTTATCTCATCCACTCTTTTGATAGATTAACTACATGTGCAGTAATATCCACTGGATTTATTTTTCCTTTATATGTTAGAAAGGAGGGCTTGATATTCTGTGATATATGTTGGTGTTTATTTTTTCTCTGTCTTTTATTTTTCTGTAGAGAGAGGATTGGGTAGTGTGAGAATGTCAACTGTGGTCCTGCAGTGTTTACCCAAGAATAACAGCACTTTAATTTCTATTTCTATGAAGATTACAGTGTAATCTAAATTAAGTTTTGTAGCTCTAAAAGTCATGGACTCATTTAAGATAACATAAGTTACATATAGTGTGCCATGAATGAAACAAAGTAAACTTTGTAGCAGAGGTATAATACTTAAATTCCCTGTTACAAAGTATGAGCAGTTAATATAAGCTGAATCGTTCAGTCTTGAACTAATAAATAATAGTTGTAGTAGAAGAACTGACGATGATAAGCTATGACTGATATCAGATGAAAATAAATCAGGTATGCATACAAACGTAGGTTTTTGCTATCTTAATATAGGCAGAAGCGCTTACCGAGATTAATGACCAGCGGAGGGGAAGCAGGAGTAGACCTGTAGCCAGAGAGTGACGTCACGCTGCAAAACAGCGGGGTTGAGACTGGATCCACTGGACAGAGCGTGGAGAGACACTGTAAGTTATGGAGCCGCAATATGAATGCGGTACAGGCAAGAGAGTAGTAAGTATATCCTCCAGAGATCAGCTTTGCAAAACACAGCATACAAACTTTGAGGGCTTCCAATACAGTTAAATAAAAAAAAAACGGATATCCACCAATACCAAGCAATGATTGGTGCAAGAGTGGTATAGACATCAGTAAGCAAAAAGGAACAATTTAGAGTATAATAGCCATAAGTTGCAAAAAGGAATATTAGATCATGTATATGCCTTCCACTTTTGGATTGCATTTTTATATTTTATTATTTTTTTGAAAATACTTTGATCAGTTTGTCTACTTGTAGGTAACTCTGAGGATACATTTGGAGCAATATCTTAGACAATAGCTGGAATATAGACTTCTCATCTCCATTACTAGGTCCTATACAGTACTATATGTACACCTATAGGAGTTGGAAGTGATTACACTAGACATTTGTATTTTTATACACATCTACAGATTGATTTGGACACCGTTATGTCAAATAGTTTTTGATACATTTATGATACACATTGCTAAATTCCCTTGTTGTTGTTACACATAGTCTGAGAGGCTTAGGATGCCATTTTCTCAGTGCAGGAATATCAACTGAGGTTTGTGATAATATTAAATAGAGAATTTGTTTTTATCACTAACAAGGATTGTCTAAACTCAGTGATGTTCTGCAAATGGTCCCACTATTACTTCACTATATGTTTATTGTTGCACTGTATAATATTAACACAGGATTAGTAACTATGAGCATTCACAATGTATTTGTTTTCTCTATGGTTGCTATGGCAACAGTTGGGTAGCTTTTTGCACAGTGGATGGGATTTCAATGGGTATAAAATGTTTGATTCACTCTGTACAATTGTTGGTCTGATGAAAGGGTGAACACCCCAAAACGTCACTTGTTTATATGGAATAAAACACTTTGTATTTCACCTGTACCAAGTCCAGTGAGTGCTTGTATTATAACTTGTATATATATATATATATATATATATATATATATATATATATATATATATATATATATATATATATATATATATATATATACAAGTTATAATATAGGGAACTCATTTAAAGTCATGAGTGTAAATTCTGCCTTAAAGCTAGTTTGTTACATTTTTAAAGCTTCTTGATCATTGTTCATACTTCACCAGCACAAATAAACTCCCTACTTAGAGGTAGAAAACTGTTCAACAAATTTTAAAGATCAGACCTAAAATATAAAACTTCTGAGCCATTACAAGTAGAGCGCTATTTATCTCTTTCACTCGAAAGATAAACTTTGCTATATGGAATCTTTTTGCGTGCATTGGGTGGCGAGCGTATTACAACTTACAAGTGGAAATTATTTTTTTGCGTGAAAGTGAAACTCATGCGTGCGTTAACCAAATATTGTGACCACGTTGACATATTCTCCCCATAGAAGTCAATGGAAAGTTTACATATATATATATATATATATATATATATATATATATATATATATATATATATATATATATATATATATATATATATATATATACTGTATATATATCTATGTTGTACCTGTGACTGAGTGCCTACAAATAGACTCTGGACTGTGTGTGTGCTAAGGTAAAGCACTTACCTGCAAAAGCACCCCTCCACTGGCTTACCAGGTATGCACCTGCAGCAATATCCAGTATTGGGTCCATCCAATGCAGATACAGGTAAATAAATTCAAACGCTTCAAAAACTGCAGTCTTGAAAGAAATTTCATGGCAGGAAGCACTACACCAGCACTATTCAATACACACTTGTCAATTAACAAACAAGCAGCAAACAGCCAAACCAGTAATAAAAAATATCAGTAGAGGTTATAGAAATAGGGGTATATTGTAGATCCATGAAGTTACTGTGACCAATTATAAATAAATCATAAACCACACCCCAAATACATACCTCTGACAAGTCCTATACTCAGGGGAAACCAGGCCTCAATATAGACTGAAAACCCCTTTCTCTGAAGCATCAAACGCACATCTTAATTCTTCAACCACCTTCAGTGGAGGCAAAGTAAAGACTGAGGTATGTGTGAGGAGGGAGGGGTTTTATAGAGCTCTTGGGGTTTGGGGCTCTTTGCCTCCTCCTAGTGGTAGAGAAGGGTAATTTCCATGAGTAATGGATCATGGACTCTCACAACCTGTATGAAAGAAATGCTGGACATTTAAATTATCAGTTTTTAAAAGTCCCCTAAGTGGTAGCCCAATTGGAAAGGTCTCTTATGTCCCTATGCATTACAACTATTGTCCGACGACTAGACGACGAATGAAGGTTCCTTTAAGGGACGTCATCCAAGATGGCATCCCTCGAATTCTGATTGGATGGAATCAGCCAATCAGATTCAAGTTCAATCCGATTGGCTTATCCAATCAGCCAATCAGATTGAGCTTGTATTCTATTGGCTGTTCCGATCAGCCAATAGAATGTGAGCTCAATTTGATTGGCTATTCCAATCAGCCAATCGGATTGAACTTGAATCTGATTGGCTGATTCCATCAGCCAATCAGAATTTTCCTACCTTAATTCCGATTGGCTATCAGCCAATCAGAATTCAAGGGACGCCATCTTGGATGACGTCCCTTAAAGAAACCTTCATTCGTCGTCTAGTCGTCGGAAGAAGAGGATGGATCCGCGCCGGAGGTCTTCAAGATGAGCCGCTCGGCATCGGATGCAAGAACATAGAAGATGCCGCCTGGATGAAGATGTTTGCCGGTCCGGATGTCCTCTTCTGCCCGGATAGGATGAAGACTTCTGCCCGAAGATGGACTTCTTCAGCCGCCGCTTGGATCAAGACTTCAGCCGGAGGATGGATGTCTTCAGCCCCCCGCTTGGGCTTGGATCAAGACATCGGAGCCAGGACGGATCGGTGGTACCCGGTGTGGTGAAGATAAGGTAGGAAGATCTTCAGGCGCTTAGTGTTAGGTTTATTTAAGGGGGGTTTGGGTTAGATTAGGGGTATGGTGGTGGTGGGTTGTAATGTTGGGGGGGGGTATTGTATTTTTTTTTTTCCAGGCAAAAGAGCTGAATTCTTTGGGGCATGCCCCGCAAAAGGCCCTTTTAAGGGCTGGTAAGGTAAAAGAGCTTTTCTATTTTAATTTTAGACTAGGGTAGGGCATTTTTTTATTTTGGGGGGCTTTGTTATTTTATTAGGGGGCTTAGAGTAGGTGTAATTAGTTTAAAATTGTTGTAATATTTTTCTAATGTTTGTAAATATTTTTTTATTTTTTGTACTTTAGTTAGTTTATTTAATTGTATTTATTTGTAGGTATTTTATTTAATTAATTTATTGATAGTGTAGTGTTAGGTTTAATTGTAACTTAGGTTAGGATTTATTTTACAGGTAATTTTGTAATTATTTTAACTAGGTAGCTATTAAATAGTTATTAACTATTTAATAGCTATTGTACCTGGTTAAAACAATTACAAAGTTGCCTGTAAAATAAATATTAATCCTAGAATAGCTACAATATAATTATTTGTTATATTGTAGCTATATTAGGGTTTATTTTACAGGTAAGTATTTAGCTTTAAATAGGAATAATTTATTTAATAAGAGTTAATTTATTTTGTTAGATAAAAATTAAATTTAACTTAGGGGGGTGTTAGTGTTAGGGTTAGACTTAGCTTTAGATTACATTTATTATAGATTTACATTTATTATAGTAGCGGTGAGGTCCGGTTGGCAGATTAGGGGTTAATAATTGAAGTTAGGTGTCGGCAATGTTAGGGAGGGCAGATTAGGGGTTAATACTATTTCTTATAGGGTTATTGAGGCGGGAGTGAGGCGAATTAGGGGTTAATAACTTTATTATAGTAGCGGTGAGGTCCGGTCGGCAGATTAGGGGTTAATTATTGTAGGTAGCTGGCGGCGACGTTGTGGGGGGTAGATTATGGGTTAATAAATATAATATAGGGGTCGGCAGTTTTAGGGGCAGCAGATTAGGGGTACATAGCTATAATGTAGGTTGCGGCGGTGTACGGAGCGGCAGATTAGGGGTTAAAAAAAATATGCAGGGGTCAGCGATAGCGGGGGCGGCAGATTAGGGGTTAATAAGTGTAAGGTTAGGGGTGTTTAGACTCGGGGTACATGTTAGGGTGTTAGGTGCAGACATAGGAAGTGTTTTTCCCATAGGAAAACAATGGGGCCGCGTTAGGAGCTGAACGCTGCTTTTTTGCAGGTGTTAGTTTTTTTTTTTCAGCTCAAACTGTCCCATTGTTAACTATGGGGGAATCGTGCACGAGCACGTTTTTGAAGCTGGCCGCGTCCGTAAGCACCGCTGGTATTTAGAGTTGCAGTGTCGGTAAATTATGCTTTACGCTCCCTTTTTGGAGCCTAACGCAGCCATTCTGTGAACTCTAAATACCAGCGGTATTTAAAAGGTGTGGCCAAAAAAAAGCACGCGTAGCTAATGCACCCCTTCTAACGCAAAACTCCAAATCTAGGCCTAAGTGTTTTACATGTAGCTATTAGTGTAACATTTCTGCTTTTTGTGTGTGCTACTTGCAGTCAAGGGAGGGTAAAAACTCTTCCATCTGTTGTTGTTGGCAGTAAGAGATAAAATTATTAAATTGTATGATAATGGCAGTTAACAGGATAAAATCACTGCTCAGTTGTGAAAAAATATATAAAATATATGTAATGAGGTCAAGGGTGGAGTCTAAGGTTGAGCATTGGGGAGGGGCTTTTGTTTAACACAATCTGCCACCTGTACCAAGTTGTCTATGGATCGTCCAATATTTTTGTGGTGGACAGCTGACAACTCTACTTGTAGTAATTGCTTTAAAGAATGTACAGGAATGGGCTCAATTATTCATATTTGGTGGGAATGTGCAATTATTAAACTTTTTGTGTTTGGGTGATACCCGTAATGAAACAAATCATAGGTTGTTGTCTGGACCCTTCCCCTTTTTTAATTGAGTTACCCATTTTGCAAATAGACACTTTCTATCTTTGGAAAAACACCTTATCAGAACGTATTGGAAAGCACTTAGATCCCTCTACATTAATTTAAGGAATTTACTTGGTGTCACATACAATTATAAAAATCGTACTATTATAAGATAGGCAGGAGTCATTTTTGACTTGTTAGAATTTAATTAGAAATCCCCTTTGTTGTTAAAAACATGGGGATCATCATCAAACACAAACGTTTTGGGGCATTCCCCTTAATCACCACGCCCTGAAACGTTGTGTTAGATAATGATCCCCATGTTTTAATAATAAAGGGATTTTTAATGCTATGGACACAGCCTTTCTGTTGTTTGCTGTATTTTCTGTGAGCTTGGAAGTGGCTCGTGGCTGTTCCTAGCTTCCCTTGAATAGTGCTGGTCTGACTTTGGAGTTAGAATTTAATTAGAATAATAGTGCAAATTAGTTAAATTTGGTAGCAATAATTACGGCATAGACAGTTTTAGTTTTCCTAGCTCATATTTGTAATTTTTAATTTTTCCCTTTTGCTTTTCCTTGGAGAATGAACTTGTCTTATAAATTTGTTCTTGGACAGTTACTTATGTAGTCTCACACTCCCTTATATGAGTATATCTTGCATGCCAATTTGCAATTAAAAGCTGTCTATCTTTTTTTATCATGCATTTGACTCAAACTTGTTTTTGAATATATACTCTGGTACATACAGTAAAAAATTGTTTTGTTAAGGTTTTACTTTTTAATTACATATTTCCTTAATTTTTGTTCATCATTTTTTGCTTTATTTTTTTGAAAATTAAATACAAATTATTTTAATAAACAAATAATAAAAAAAAGAACATTCTGACTCCTAATTTTCTCCCACTGATGTCAGATTTACTAATTTCTAACTCCTTTTTATCTCATGAAATAACTTTAGTGTGTGCTTTGATGAGATTCTTGAAAAAAAATATTATAGGTTTGGCTGTTGCAGAGCTAAGTTACTGTAGACTAGAGATGTGCGGCCGCTAAATTTTCATATCGGACAAAAAAAATAATAATCTGAATATTCAAGGCAATTCGTTTCCCCAAATATTCGGTTGCTGCACTATTTGGTATTCATATTGTTTAAAACAAAACAAATATCAAATTTTATTTAAACATTTGTATTTGTTTTCGTTAAAATGAATGTAAATATTTCAAGCTACAGGTGAAAAGTTCACCTGTAGCTACAATAATTACATTAAAGTGCTCTGAAGAGCGCGCTAACCAAATCCTCTCCTTGCCAGAGCCTGATGGATTGTGGGAGGGAGAGTACAGCCTATTTAAAAGGGTGTTCTTTTAGTTGTTTTGATTACAATTAACTCTTAACTGCTGTTTTTCCTTGCAAACCACTGGCCTTTTAGTCACTATTAATCATTCTGTCCATCTCAAATATCACCACTCCAATGTTTTAGGGTTAGGTCTGCTGATATTTGCTAATAACTTTACCATTTCTATTTTAGCAAAATTAATTTTCTTTTGCAAGCTTTCCTACATATTTTTATTTACTTGGAATGATGAATCAATACCATGCTTCTTAAATAATTAAAATGCACATTTTTTTTTCTTCCTTATCTCTCTCAGTGCCTGTTTCTTGAGCCACACTGGCTAAGATTTTTTTTACTTTTATGTTTATTTACAAACGGCAAATGTTGAAATGTATATTTAATTAACAAATATTTAAACATTCTCCCTTTATCTTCAGTATTTGTATTGTAGAATGTATTTGTTCCTATTTATACATTTTAAATATTCTATTAAACTGCTGAAATGTCTCTTTTTTTTTTAAAGGTTGAGTCTTTGTGAAACGCATGTATCATTGCTTTTGGAAATTAATTTCTATCACTAGGTGCAGAATAACATAATGCCTAGTTAATTCCTCAGTTAAAGGGCCATAACTAAAGTTTCACAATTCAGATACAGCATGCAATTCAAAAAAAAGTTTTCTATTATCAAAATGTGCACATTATTTTTATATGCACACTTTCTGAGGCTCCAGCTACTACTGAGCATGTGCAAAAGTGCTCAGTATATATGTATAAACATTTTGCCCATTAGCTGGATGAATGTCACATGATACAGGGGGAGGGGAAATATTCTACTTCTCATTTCAAATACAAAGTAAGTGCTATTGCATTGTCTTATTGTTGTGTATTCATCAGTTATTCAATTTTACTGTATTTAAGGGTCTTTTTATTGTGATGTGTAATTATTCCAGTTTATTAAAGGATAATAGGACACTGAACCCAAATTTTTTCTTTCGTGATTCAGATAGAGCATGACATTTTAAGCAACTTTCTAATTTACTCCTATAATTATTATCAAATTTTCTTCATTCTCTTGGTATCTTTATTTGAAATGCAAGAATGTAAGTTTAGATGCCGGCCCATTTTTGGTGAACAACCTGAGTTGTCCTTGCTGATTGGTGGATAAATTCATCCATCAATAAAAAAAACTGCTGTCCAGAGTTCCAACAACCCCAAAAAAATCTTAGATGCCTTCTTTTTCAAATAAAGATAGCAAGAGAACGAAGAAAAAATGATAATAGGCGTAAATTAGTAAGTTGCTTAAAATTGCATGCTCTATCTGAATCATGAAAGAAAAAAATTTTCAGTGTCCCTTTAAGTAAAATACCCATAATTTATAGCTTGTCCAATATGTGATAGGAGATGTGCATGTCACTAATGTTTGGAGTCTTTAAGTTTGTTACTATCAAGAATTTTTTTTTTAACCTCTACTATTTACTATTATCTGTCTCATACAAAACATTCGCTTAATGCAGAATTTAAGTCAAACTTTCATACATACAAGCTTCTCCTTACAATTACTAGTATAACCCTTTGTGTTAAGCAATCAGTTTTAATTTATGCTGATAAAATCATATTTATTCTTCAATGCAAAACACTCTGATTTCACCTTTTTAATTGCATATGAATACATTATAAGACAAAATGGACAGAGAAAAAACATAACGTGAATCAATTTATTAATTCATTCTACCGTTCCATCAAAAAAGGTGCAGGATGGGGCAGAAAAGTGGAAATGAGCTAAATAAGTTTACTAATCAGCTCCTTAGTTTGTAATCATGTACAAGGGGCCTGAAAATTTATGTGTCCAGTGTTCCATGGCCGATCCTGCCATTGAATTGATACTGATTGATGTTTAGGGACAGTTTAGAGATTAGGGGGGATT
The DNA here is from genome assembly GCF_027579735.1 of Bombina bombina. Taxonomy (NCBI): domain Eukaryota; kingdom Metazoa; phylum Chordata; class Amphibia; order Anura; family Bombinatoridae; genus Bombina; species Bombina bombina. The sequence continues at coordinate 769,591,757 of NC_069499.1, forward strand.
AGGGGATTTGTGGCATTTAAACAAGTGTTGAATTAAACACTGTAAAATATATCCAATTAAATTAAAAATGTAACACTTTGTTAACATATATGCAGTCAACAATTAGAGACATTTTTTGTCTGTCTGTATATATGTTAAATAAAGTGTTAAGTTCATGGCTTCATTCCTTACTGTTGGGAATACAATACCTGTCCACCAGGAGGAGGCAAAGACACCCCAGCCAAAGGCTTAAATATCCCTCCCACTTCCTTATTACCCCAGTCATCCTTTGCCTTTTGTCCCATTAGGAGGTGGCAGAGAATTGTCAGAAGATTTGGAGTGTCCTGAAAAAGGGTATCTGCCCTTCGAGATAGGACTGGAGTTTTAAGTAGTCATGTCATCCTCTCAGTGAGTGTATTGATGAAAGTTAGAGTCTGAAGATGCAGGGAAAGTTTTTCTGCGAAACCATCCAGACTATTGCTAACAGCTCCTAAGCAATCAGTGTTGACCAGTTTCACTGCCTGCTTTTTCTCACTCAAGTCCATGTCAGGAGCACTGCTATAAGACTGTCACACTTGAGAGGCTGTGATCTGTTCCACAGCATGGATCCTGAAGGTAAGATCATTTCAAGTTTAACATATAAAACTCTATAACAGTGGTCACAGTTGTGGCTCCTTTATACCTTGATAGGATCCAGGGTTAATATCCTCTGAAGGGGGTTTATTGAACAGTTGGGGATAATTAATCAGTGTATTAATTATTTACATGCTGCTTTGTGTAATTTTTTTCCTGGGCTGATAGACCTGTGTTTTTGGCTGGACCAAACAGGTTTCACTTTTAAGTTTCACTTTTGTTTTTGAAAGTATTGCACAGCTCCTATTACTTGCTGAACTTGTAATAACAGAAGAAGTACTGACTTGCACTCCATGTGACTGGGTGTGGTCTATGTTCATTTCTCCTTTCTAGCTGAGACTTGAACCTAAGGAGAGCGTGTTCCTCTGCTAACTGTCTGCGGTCTAGGAGGAGGTGAGTGCCCCAGCCATTGGGAGTATAAAGGTGCAGTTTTCTATAATAAAAAATGTTTTTATATTGTGTCCTTCTGTGAGCAATAGAGGACCTCTGACATGTTAGAAGGTACTCTAAGTGTTAAGGTCTCATACTTCCCTATATCGCAAAACCAATCACATCCAACTCCTTGCTCCATGCTAGGAGTAAACCATCACTGTCACACCGGGGTTTGGGGTGGCCAAGGGGCAGTTCATGAGAATTAAGTGGAACTGCTCCTTGGAAAGAAGATTTTGCAAAGGAGAGTGAGGACACTGAAGTGTTCACATTTCGAGAGACGTTACTCATGCAAAACCATCAATAGAGCCCATTTGGTGGTGATCCAGAATGAATAGAAGTGAGATATTGAGGGGTAACCACTAGACCAGGAGTGGCTATGATTCAAGTAGACCAACTCTGGTCACTACCTACAGCCCGCAGTTTAAGGATATCACCAGTATTGTTAGTAAACATCTACCAATACTTACAGCCGAGGATAGTTTGAAGGACTATGTGTCCAAAGGGTGTAACTTTGTGTCTAAGAGAGCATGCACAATAGGCAACTTGGTGGCACCCCCAGTGTACTAAGGGACAAAGAGAGGGCCAACAGCAGTTGGCTAGTGTGAAAGGGGATTTTAAATGCCATTTCTCAAAAATGCATAGCCTGTCAGCATAGTAGAGTTACGTCCACCCTTTTCAGTCTGCAACAACAAATCGGGTATTCACATTTGGCTAATTGCACAAATTGTAGAATACCCCCTTTTGTTGTATACTTGGTAGATTGTTCCAGTGCAATGGGCAGTATATAGGGTGTACAACAAGGAGGTTCGCTCCAGGATCAGAGAGCATTTAAATGACATCTCTCATGATAAAGACAGCTCAGGCCTCTCACAACATTTTATCTCTGTGTATGGGGGCGATGTTACTTCGCTCTCAAGGGCAGGTTAATAGAATGTGTTTGAAACCCCCCCTAGAGGGGGAGATAGAGTACGCACGCCTGATGCTGTGTGAAGCCTTTTTGGATCTTCAAAATGAAGACAACGAAGACCACAGGGCTTCAACATAGAGGGGGATGTTATAAATTTTTGGAAAAAATAGTAGTTCAGTTCTTAGAATAAATTTCTTAGGATCCTCTTATTAATCAGTGTTGCAGCATTAGCCTACCTATAATATATATATACACCGTTTGAGGTATGAAACTCTAGGAAATTCAGTGACATACTTATTGTAAACAATAGGGGGTAATTGTGCTATAAATATAAACCAGTGTTATCGGGCAATGTACCTGATAATGAGTTTAATGTCATTAGCCATCAGTGTTTTTGCTTATATACATAGGCTTTAAGTAAGCTTAGACTATATACATATATGGCAATATGAATAAGTTTATATGTTACAGCTTAATAAGTTTTTTTCTAAACAACTAAGGGGGTAGAGCTCATATAATAGCAACAAGCAGCTGATCAATAAGGGGTTAATTATAACAGACTGAGGAACCAATAGGGCCAATCACTTTCAGGCTTAAGAGGCAAGGGCAGTAGGGGTAGCCGGTCAAGTTCATGATTAAGGAATTGACCGAAACATGTAGGACAGATGGTTCCTGAAACTGTTCTGCCTATTCTTTTGATTTAACAAACTCTGTTGCCTAACAAGATATTTTACATTCTATGTATGGATATATAAAACTTATGCTAACTATAGAGGATCGCAGTGTATTCCTTTGTTTGCATGTTAGAAGGTACTCCTTTCTGTACTAATCATACCCTCTTTATATTGTGAGGAGGCCGTGGTTTTCCCGCCCACTCACGTTCTGTTCCACATGCCTCTAACCCCATTAATAAAGTCTACGAGAAGAGAGACCAAGCCTGCTCAGGCTCTTAGTCCCTCTGAGCCGTCTACCTCTCAGGACCTCGGCATCCCGTGAGCTTACTACTCTAGCTACATTATCCAACTCCACATGTAGTTCCCCCGTAGCACATCTACTAATCCTCCATCCGGAGGGGGCCTGCGGACTTTGCCATGCAGTTACAAATGGCGGTGTCTGCGGCCCTCAGTGCCTTACCTCGCTCTAACAAACACAAGAGAAAGGTTAAACATAGCTCTCCTGACCTGGAGTCATCTAAATATTTATCAGATTTAGCTATTATGTCCCAGTTATCTGATGATGAGTTAACCTCTGTAGCTTCAGAGGGTGAACTTTCTGGGTCAGAGTCCTTAGCGTCTATGCCTCCTTCTGCGGAGGAACCATCCTTTAGATTTAAAATTGAGCACTTGCGTTTTTTCTTAAAGGAGGTTCTGTCTACTTTAGAGGTTCCAGAGGCCGCGCTGCCTGAAGAACCTATGATACCTAAATTAGACAGAGTTTACAAAGACAGGAAAATTCCTTTGACTTTTCCTGTGCCGGTTAAGATGGTGAACATTATTAAGAATGCATGGGAAAGAATTGGTTCTTCCTTTTCCCCCTCATCTACTTTTAAAAAGTTGTTCCCGGTCTCAGACTCTCAACTGGATTTGTGGGGCTCTATTCCTAAGGTGGATGGTTCTATCTCTACGCTTGCTAAACGTACAACTATACCTCTTGAGGATAGTTCTTCATTCAGAGAGCCAATGGATAAGAGAATGGAAACCTTTCTGAGAAAGATGTTTCAACATACAGGTTTTTTGTTTCAACCAGCGGCTGTAGTTGCCGCGGGTTGCCGGAGTGGCTACCTACTGGTGCAAACTCATTGAGGTGAAATCTCCCCTCAAGGATATTCAAGACAGAATTAAAGCTTTGAGAATTGCTAATTCTTTTATCTGTGATGCAAACATGCAAATTATTCGCCTAAATGCAAAGGCCTCTTGCTTTACGGTCCTAGCCCGCCAGGCGCTCTGGTTGAAGACTTAGTCTGTGGATATGACTTCTAAGTCCAGACTCCTTTCTCTTCCCTTCAAGGGAAAGATTTTATTTGGTCCAGGCCTGGACTCCATTATTTCTATAGGTACCGGAGGCAAGGGTGTCTTCCTACCGCAAGATAAGAAGAACAAGTCTAAGGAACGACAATCTTCTATTTTTCGTTCCTTTTATTCTGACAATCACAATGACAACAATCCTCCTCCAAGCCTGAGCAACCCAAGAGTACTTGGAAGCCCGCTCAGTTCTGGAATAAATTCAAGAAGAATAAGAAGCCAGCCAAAAACAAATCAGCATGAAGGGACAGCCCCCGATCCGGGATCGGATCATGTAGGGGGCAGACTGTCCCTTTTTACAGATGCCTGGTTTAAGGACATACAGGATCTCTGGAGGTGGTATCTCAGGGATACAAGATAGGAATCTGGAGGTGGTATCTCAGGGATACAAGATAGGCTTCAAAATCAAATCCCATCCGCTAAGGGGCAGATTCCTTCTCTTGAATCTGTCTACCAGACCAGAAAAGAGGGATGCCTTTTTAGGGTGCGTTCGTGATCTATCCTCTCAAGGAGTTGTTGTCCCGGTGCCTATCAAAGAAAGAGTTTTGGGGTTTTATTCAAACCTTTTCGTGGTTCCAAAGAAGGATGGAACTTTCCACTCAATTCTGGACCCAAAGTGCTTAAACAAATTTCTCAGTGCCCCTTCCTTCAAGATGGAGACGATAAGGTCCATTTTTCCTTTAATTCAGGAAGGCCAGTTTATGACCACTATAGATCTGAAAGATGCTTACCTTCATGTTCCAATCCACAGGGAGGTTCCTGAGGTTTGCATTTATGGTCCAGCACTTCCAGTTCATTGCCCTTCCATTTGGCCTAGCTACTGCTACAAGAATCTTTATGAAGGTTTTGGGGGCTCTTCTATCCATTGCCAGAAGTCAGGGTATTGCAGTAGCCCCATATTTGGACGATATTCTGGTGCAAGCACCATCCTTTCATCTTGCAGAAGAATTCTTGGAGTCTTTTCTCAGTTTTCTTTGATCACATCGATGGAATATAAACTTGGAAAAGAGTTATCTTATCCCAAGTACCAGGGTGGAATTCCTGGGTACTATAATACATAATATATATTAGACAGCAAGTCAAGAGAATCACTATCTTGGTGGCTCTGACAAGATCATCTTTCCCAAGGGACATGCTTCTTAAGATCATCATGGGAGATTGTGACTACGGACGCAAGTCTATCCGGATGGAGAGCTGCTTGGAGTGACAGAAAGGCACAAGGGTTGTGAACTCAGGAGGAGTCCTCCCTCCCGATCAATATTTTGGAACTATGGGCAATCTTCAAGGCCTTGAAGGTTTGCCCACTTCTGGGTTCATCCCAGTTTATCAGATTCCAATCAGTCAATATAACCTCGGTGGCTTACATCAACCATCAAGGGGGAACGAGAAGTTCCTTGGCAATGAAGGAAGTATCTCAGATTCTGAAGTGGGTGGAGTCCCACAGCTGTTGGCTGTCAGCAATCCACATTCCGGGTGTGGACAACTGGGAGGCAGATTTTCTCAGCAGGCAATCCTTCCATCCAGGGGAATGGTCTCTCCATCCCGAGGTGTTTGCAGAGATATGCAGCAAGTGGGGGACGCCAGAGATAGATCTCATGGCATCCCGTCTCAATACCAAGCTACCCAGGTACGGGTCGAGGTCGAGGGATCCCCAAGTGCATCTAATAGATGCACTAGCTGTGCCCTGTATGTTCAAACTTATATATCTTTTTCCACCATTACCGCTTCTTCCTCGAGTGGTGGTCCGTATCAAGTAGGAGTGGGTATCAGTAATCCTGATTGCTCCATCGTGACCGCGAAGGAAGTGGTTTGCGGATCTAGTGCGGATGTCCTCATCTCCTACGTGGAAATTACCTTGTTGCAGAGACCTGCTGATACAAGGTCCATTTGTTCATCAAAATCTAGATACTCTGAGGCTGACTGTGTGGAGATTGAATGCTTAGTCTTAGCCAAGAGAGGTTTCACTGAGAGTGTCATTAATACTCTTATTCAAGCTCGTAAACCAGTTACTCGGCGTATCTACCACAAGGTGTGGAGGATCTACTTATTCTGGTGTGAAGAGCATGGTTTTTCCTGGCACAGAGTTAAGGTTGCCAGAATCTTATCTTTTCTCCAGAATGCGCTGGAGAAGGGCCTTTCTGCTAGTTCCCTGAGGGGACAGATTTCGGCCCTGTCATTTTTTTTGCACAAGAGACTGGCTGAGCTTCCAGATGTGCATTCCTTTGTTAAGGCTCTGATTAGGATCAGACCTGTGTTTAGATCTGGGGCTCCTCCTTGGAGAATTTTACAAGCTTGATATTTTTGCTTCAGCTGAAGCAGCTTTTGGGAGAAAAGTTTTGCAAGCTGTGGTGCCCTCAGAATAGGGTCCGCCTCTTCCTTTTTGTTCTCTCCCATTATTCATTCAGAGTCCTCTGGAGCTTGGGTATAGTTTTCCCAAAAGTAAGGAATGAAGCTGTGGACTCTCCCTATCTTAGGAAGGCAAACATAATTTATGCTTACCAGATAAATTCCTTTCCTTCTGGAAAGGGAGAGTCCACGGCCCCCGCCCATTTTTTTTGTCTGTGGGCGGTCCCCGATTATTTATTTTATTCTTGTGTCACCATTTATACCCTAATGTTTCTCCTACCTTTTCCAGAATGACTGGAGTAATGAGGAAGTGAGGAAGCATTTGGCTGTGGTGTCTTTGCCTCCTCCTGGTGGCCAGGTGTTGTATTTCCAACAGTAAGGAATGAAGCAGTGGACTCTCCCTATCCGGAAGGAAAGGAATTTATCTGGTAAGCATAAATTATGTTTTTTAGTTATACAGGCTTGTCCTATCAAACCTTAACGTGTCATAGGGAGGTGGTAGACTAGGGGACGCTCAGCCATTCTCAAACACTTTGATTAAAAGTATCAGATGCCAATCACAAATTCTGGAGGTTCAGAGAGATCAAGGTAGGCTGCAAAAAAATCAATAAATTATAGGGTAGATCACAATCCTTATTGCTAATCAAATGATTTAACTACAAAATTACATAAAATTTAATGATGGATTTTGTAGAAAAGATAAACTTTTATAAAGGATTGTAATTGAAACCTATATGTTCTGATAGGAATAAAAGATCGGTTCTTGGACATGTTCAAATTCTAAAATTTAAGATTTTTATTAAAATAAATGGTAAATTTATAGTTCCCATTGAAAGAAAATGCTAATCAATTTGAAACCAACATTTTGCAGAACCGAATGCCCACATGAACAAAATTCTGCCAAACAAATATGCTACTGCCCACCAATAAAGTAGTGAGAGACCTGTTTATCAGCCAGTGAGTAATCAACCCTTAAAAGGACAGTTTCACTTTCTGTTAGCTTACAAATTAAAATAGCTTTAACATATTTTTTTCATGCATAACATATTAATATCATTTAAATAGGACATAGATGTTTAGTTTTTATAAATGTCTCATTGTTTATTATAATATTATATTATATTATTATGTTTCAATAGTTTATAATTATATTTATTATAACATTTTATTATTACTATTATTATTATTACATATAGTTTGTAGGATTTTTATAGCATGCTTTTTTCAACCCAGTAAACATAAACATAAATATGGGTGAGGTTTGTGTTTTTATTGGCTCTTAATATTATGTATGAGTTTTTGTTATATTTATTTTATCTAATAAACTTTAAAAAAAGGAACACAGTGGACTGAAAGAAATTGTTCATAAATATAAGTTAGCTTATTGAGACATGATACCTCATTTTATAATAATCTATATAACCATCCTTGCTGTGTAAGAGACTATCATGTCTTTTACACACTGATGGATATGACCATTAAAGGTACCTTAAAATGTTATAACAAACTTTTTTTTCTAAATTTCCTAATACAACCATAGCTATACAAACTCTTTTAAAGATTTGCCCTCAAAAATTATCCATTCCACTAAAGACCAGAAAGGTTTCTAAAGTTCAAATTTATACTATTCAATAACAATTTAGCTTGTCAAACTATATTTTTCTCATAAAGGCCTCAATCACAATCTATCGCCTGGTTTCAATTTTTCACAATCACAAAATTGTGTTTTTCAGTGTGGGTAATAAAGGGATTATCTATCTTCTTAAACAATAACATTTTTCATGTAGACTGTCCCGAGTGAACAAAGGATTATTTGAATAAAGCTTTCCTTAACCTAAAGAGGTGTGAATGGGCTACTGTATCAATCAGTTTCAGGGGACCTCATAGTTTCTATTTCAAAAACAGGTACTTAACACCTATAAATTCCTTTTTGGGAGCTTTTCTGTTGAAAAGGCATTCACGACTGCAAGTTTTTAGCAATTGAATAAATTTTGCATTGTGATCACCCAAGAAACTTCAAGCCCAATTCAGACAGAAAGTCAAAAGTCCTTTCGGGAGCAACCCCAAAATGTTATATCATACTACACAGGTTTAAGCAAAAATATTGAGATTATCCAGATGTCTTTGAAGATTTGGCTACGTAAGCACAAGGTAATGTAATTCTTACATATACATTGTTGGCCAATTTTCTTGCCTTTTTACGTACTTGATACTAAAATCTTTTTTTGATCAGTGCTAAGATGATGATACCATACAATTGGGAAATTACTCTGATAAAATCCTTGTGTAGTATCATGGATAGAGGTTCAGACCCTTTAAAAACCCAGTAAGCAAAGTAGATTTGCATAATCAACAAATGCAAGATAACAAGACAATGCAATAGCACTTAGTCTGAACTTCAAATGAGTAGTAGATTTTTTTCTGATAAAAGTTATGCCCTTTTCCACTCCCCCTGTACCATGTGACAGCCATCAGCCAATCACAAATTCATACACGCCCCATGCGACAGCCATCAGCCAATCACAAATGCATATAAGTTTATTCTGTGAATTCTTGCACATGCTCAGTAGGAGCTGGTGACTCAAAAAGTTTAAATATAAAAAGACAGTGTACTTTTTGTTAATGAAAGAAAATTGGAAAGTTGTTTAAAATTGCATGCTCTGTCTGAATAATGAAAGTTTAATTTTGACTTGAGTGTCCCTTTAAGGTACTAATGGTGTGGTGCCACATCAGTTATTATGCTTGTTTGTGCTGGAAAGGTCACACTATCACTTTATTGGAAAGGAAGGTTAATTGAATGCAGAAGATTTATAACTTTTATTAGTGGTGGTGATGTCGGAGTCGGCGGATAAGGGGTTAATAACTTTATTTCGGTGTTGGCAATGTCGGGGGCAGCAGATTAATGGTGTTTAGACTTGGGGTATATGTTAGGGTTTTAGGTTTAAACTTTTTTCCCCCATAGACATCAATGGGGTTGGGTTAAGGCGATCGCCATTCTGCACTTCAGGTGTTTGTCTGATCTTAAAACCAGTTAAGAGGAAAAGTTTGCCCCTACAATCCATTTCACATTGAAGAATGAAAAAAAACAAAACGTTAAGTTCACAGGAGAGTCCAAGGCGTGAAATCGCTATTAAGATTGTGCTTTATTTAACAAGTTGTGATTACTGCTTCAGAGGCCCATCGTTTCAGGCTCGCTCTAATCAGGATGACTGACAGCCCTGCTAGTGGCTGTTTGGCTGCCAGGGAGCAGGGAGTGGCACCGCACAAGCATTACTTGTGAAATGCTTGTACAATGGTAAATGTGGACAGTGTATGCTGTTTGTTTGCAGCAATGTCTGGCGGACATGATTCGCTACAGTGATGTTTAATAAATGGAGCCCAGCAAAGGCGATATACTAACAAAATTCTTTAATATATGTTATCTTTAAAATTAGGTTTTACAAGGATAAATACTTACCTGCAGTGTGGTGGGGGTCCACGCTAACAGAGTCCAGGGTCACACGAATAGGAGGATTAGTACAGCTAGATCTCAGAGCCTGCGATAAATGAGAAGGTCCTTTAGTACAGGTTCTGGGATCTGCCACATTAATCCTCCTATTAGAGCGGCCTTGGACTCTACTCTGAAACTATTTTTTCAGAAAATTTGTTCTGAATGATTTGTCCAAAACAAATTATTCAGTGCTGCACATGTCTAGTTGTCACTACAGTAAACTTGCCATGACCACTGGTACTGCTGCAACTCTTCTGTAAGTCTCAATAAGGCCTAGTTTCCATTGATGTAGTAAATTATGGAATCTTTACCACCTCAATGGAAACTAAGCCTAAGTAGTCTAAAAAATGCTTTTGGGCTAGTTTCCATTGAGGTGGTAAAGTTTGGAAACTGGTGGTAACATAATAATTCTCCATAGACTTTAATAAAGATAAATGTTTTTACCACCAGTTTCCAAACTTTACCACCTCAATGGAAACAATCCCTTTTTTTGCAATGCGTTTCTCAACCATAAAACTTTTTCATTAGTAAAGTGATTTGCATAGATGAAAACATTCTTCTTAAAATTACAAAATTAAAATGCTCTAAAGCTCAAGAGTATTTTATTACCACACTTTTGTTTGCATATGTGTTTAACCTGTGCCAAACAGTTACACACAGAGGACTAGTTTTCATTGACGTTTTAAACAGTGTAAACTGGTGGTGACATAAAACATTTCCCTAGACTTTAATGAAGATATTTGTTGTTACCAACAACTTACACAGTTTACAACAACAATGGAAATAAGGCCACAGTTAGGCCTAGTTTCCATTGAGGTGGTAAAGTTTGGAATTGGAAACTGGTGGTAACATAAAAATTCTCCATAGACTTAGGGCTAGTTTCCATTGAGGTTGTAAAGTGTGGAAACTGGTGGTAACTTAAAAAATCTCCATAGACATTAATAGAGATACATTATTTTATCGCTGGTTTAAACAAAATGAAAACGAGCTTTCAGACTTTTAAATTATAGTACAAATATTAACGTCCTATTTCAAATCCTGTTGAAATGTATGACAAGAAGCATACATGTGTAGCTACCAACCAACAGCTAACTCCCAGTAGTTCAATGTAGTATTTTTTTTATTTAATGTCCCTTTAGTATAATGCTAAACTACTTCACTGTATTTTTAAAAGTACTGGAATAAATAGGAATACACCACTTTATATAACATGCAGTTTTAACTGGAGTGTAAGCTGTATAGGATTTATGTATTCTCTTGCTATCCATTGATAAAAAGCATACCCAGGTACTGGCTCAGGACTCAGGAGCAGCAATGCAGCACTGGGAGTTAGCTGGTGATTTTGGAAGTTACATACATGCCTGTTGTCTTTGGCTTTTATATATATATATATATATATATATATATATATACAGTATATATATATATAAAAATATATGTTCTCATTGGTGCTGTATTTACCAGTTTACCAGAATGATTTTCCTAACTAAGAACTGGGTCTTGTGTTTCAGTTAGGAATTTACACTGAAGGATATTTTGATAACAATCGTGTCTGTGTGCCTTCGTAATTATATGAAATAGTCAGTGCACCAAACTACAATTTTCCCATTATGAAAAACAAAATTGCATTTCATTTTTCAACTCAGCTGCAAGTAGATTTTAGAGAATAAGATAAAAACATCTCTTAAAAAAAACAAATTGTCTGATTGTGTAAAAGACTAATTTAACAAAGTCTGGCAGACCTCGCTGAATACGGAGAGCAATGCACTCTCCGTATTCAGCATTGCACCAGCAGATCACAAGAGCTGCTGGTGCAACACCGCCCCCTGCAGAGAGGGGGTGTGAATCAACCCGATCATACTCGATCGGGTTGAATTCCGGCGATGTCTGTCCGCCTGCTCAGAGCAGGCGGACAGGGTTATGGAGCAGCGGTCTTTGTGACTGCTGCTTCATAACTGCTGTTTTTGGCGAGCCTGCAGGCTCGCCAGAAACACGGGGCATCAAGCTCCATTCGGAGCTTGATAGATAGGCCCCTAAATATATATCACAGTCTCTAAACAATATTACACCAATAACTTGAATGAATAAATACAAATCTTAGCTTATTTATTTTTGTGTGTGCCAGAATTAAAACTACTACAATGATAAAACTGTGACATATTGGTGCATGATTCTACTGCTACTTTATTATTAGCATGAAAAAGTCAATCTATTCTTTTTTTTCTATATTATCATTCACTTTTTAATGTGATAATAATGTAATTGATATAGCTGGCCAATAATCTTAAGGAACATTGCCATAAAGGTGAGTGATGACCTGGCACTGTTGGTATGAGATATCAAACGCACCATATGTTACTGCAAACTATCCATTATCAGTCGTAAAGGGACAGTAAAGTCAAAATTAAACTTTAAAGCATCAGATAGAACATGTTATTTTAAACAACTTTCCAATTTACTTATATTATCAATTGTGCTTTCTTCTCTTAGTATCCTTTGCTTAGACTAATCCTAGATTGAATTATATGATCTTAGGAGCGTGCACGTGTCTATAGCAGTCTATGGCAGCAGTGTTTGTAACTATGCATAACATTGCTTTAAACAGTGTTGCAAACAATGTTACAAACACTGTTGCCAAATGGCTAAAGACTCGTGCACGCTACTGAGCTCACCTAGAATTGCTCTTTAACCCCTTAATGACCAACAACGTATGGGGTACGTCCTGCAAAAAAAATGCAGTTAACGACCAAGGATGTACCCCGTATGTCGTTTGTCTTTGAAAGCGATGGAAGCGATCCTGATTGCTTCCAGCCGCTTTCATGTTATTGCAGTGATGCCTCGATATTGAGGCATCCTGCAATAACCGCTTTTAGCCATTCGATGCAGAGAGAGCCACTCTGTGGCCCTCTCTGCATCGGCCATCGATGGCTGTTATCGTTTGTGGGTGGGAGCTCATCCAGGGAGGTGGGTGGTCATCGGTGGAGGAGTGGGGAGGGATCGTGTGCGGGTGCGCACGCGTGCACGTGAGATCCCTACAAACAGCATCAATATGTTGTAGATCTGAGAGTGGGAGAGAGGACTGGGGAGGGTGGGATTTTAAAATTAAGGGATCTGGGAGAGGGTGGGGGGTTGGATGTTGAGCTACACTACAGAAATAAAGCAATACTTTAATAAAATAAAATAACATAAAAAATAAAAATACCTCTTATCTCAAACTGGGTACTGGCAGACAGCTGCCAGTACCCAATATGACGCACAATAAGGCAGATGGGGGGGGGAGGGTTAAAGAGCTGTTTGTTTGGGGGGGGGATCAGGGAGGTTGGGGGCTAGGGGGGGTCCTACACAACAGAAGAATTTTTTTTATAAAAAAAACCCAAATCCCTCCAAAAAAACTTTTATTTTAGTACTGGCAGTCTTTCTGCCAGTACTTAAGATGGCGGGACAAATGTGGGGTGGGGGAGGGAAGAGAGCTGTTTGGGAGGGATCAGGGGGTGGGATGTATCAGGTGGGAGGCTGATCTCTACACTAAAGCTAAAATTAACCCTGCAAGCTCCCTACAAGCTACCTAATTAACCCCGTCACTGCTGGGCATAATTAGAGACAGTTATAAATTGGTCACTGGAGTGTGCAGCCAATGGCTGTGGGGAATATAACAGTGTTCTGCACTTCCATTTCTAACAGGAATGGAAAAACTCACAATTTTAAAATGTAATTACAGGAAAAGGGGACAAAATAAATAATGAAAGTATATTGCAGACTTTTTTTATTTATATGATTTATCATTTTATATTACCATCTCAAAGTGTTTAATGCCCCTTTAAGAATCTTTAATATGTACCTACACATTCAGCAAAGAGCAGCAAGCCCCTTGTTCATTAGGCCATTTTTGGATGCTCGAATAAACTGGGTCTTGTCACTCTGTTTAATAGATCCTGACTGGGGATATTCTATGCATACAATCCAGCACAGCCATATAGAAAGGCTTCAGCATAGTAAACACAGATTTATTCTGTTAATAAAAATGTACAATATATGTCAAAGGCCATATGAGTTATTACTGTAGTTTCTATAACATAGCACAATTTATTACAAAATGAATGTATCTGCTTTGTGTAGTCACATACACAGAACACTCATTTTCTATTATAAAGCAGAAATTATTATTATTAATATTAATAATAATAATATTAATAATAATAAGTCAAAATATACTACGTGGGCAAAAAAAAACCTATTTTATGATGCAATAAAGTAGAAAATAATGGAATGAATAATGTTATCTTCTTTCCTTATTATTTTCTTATAATACATTTCTCCGAATGCGTTATCAGAACAAGAATATTTTTAAATGTTTCTACTATGAAAAAAATTGCGCTCTTACACAATATAAAGCGAGAGCAGAGAAAAAGAACATTCTGACTGACCTGCTCTGCATATTGTAATGTTTACATATTTTCCCAGCTTCTTGTTCCTGCAGCCTGAGTTGCATCTAAAAACTGCCAATTATTCATTAAATTTATGGGCTTGCATTTAGTATTCTCTAAACAGCTCTCATATCCAGTATTGACCTCACAATGTTACAGTAGCAGGACCCTGTAGTATTTGCTTCCTGTGAAAAAAAATATCGAGATTTCTGTAAAATAATTAAACTCCTGAGGCATTTGAAAGTGCCTATAAAATTACCCTCCTATCTACCAGGAAAGATTTGCATGTTAAAATCCCAATGTAAAGCTTGTTATTGAAAGTTTCTTTCCTTCGTTCTCTATTTTGTGTAATACTTATAATTTTTTATCTTTACAGTAGTTGTTTACTTATTCTGTTCATTGAATATATTGTATTACAGGTACAAATCCCCTAATCCGGATTTCCAAAATCCAAACTTATTCTGAAGTTTAATCTATTTAATTAATATATTTTTAAAAATAAAATGATCAATAACTACTATTTTTTCCCGGCTTATAAGTCATACTCTAATGCGTTTTGTGTTTTTGGTTTGATTTCTGTGCTCTAAAATGCAAATAAGAGTCTATATTTATTTAAAACAACAAATATTACCTTTCTAATTACAGTACTGTCTTCCTGAGGGTACTAGGTTTACAAAAGTATTACAAATTATATAAAACTACCTTTATGTTAAATGTATAATCTGTATTATGACATATAAACACTGCCTGAATGACATGATCTTTTTTAACAATTGGTTCCACCCCCTCTCAAAATGATCCCAATACCCAATTTAAAGATGCAAATATTCCAAAATCCAAACTATTCTGAAATCCTAACCTTTTCCGGACTCAAGCAGTTTTGATAAAGGGTTTTCTATGTGTATTAATATGTTAAAATTAAGTCAAATCAAAACATTTTTGGTACTTTTAATTAAACTTGTGTATCTGGATTAATAGAAATGTTTTAAAAAATATACTAATTTTGTTATATTCTTTGTATTCATTTGAAAACACAATACGAACATCCCTTAATGAATAAAGAACCAATGCATGTGGCACAAAAATTTAGTTGATTCGTCCATTCAGCTAAAATGTTGTGCTAAAGGCTGGAAATACTTTTCTGCAGGTGGGAACAGCTTCAAATTTAATTTAAGAGTTTTACTTTATTCAAATGTGATCTGGAAAAGTCCATGTTAGTTGATTTTTGCATCAGTCATAAAAGGGATTATAAACATTTTGTTATTACAAGACATTTCTGTTGTGTTTCTATAGAATAACATTTCAGTCAAGTCTAAAAAAATCAAAATAAATCAATATCCATTTTAATGCAGCTCTTTTCCAATAGCCAAGCTCCACCCATTTGCCTTATTTGGAAGAGCCAATCAGAACTTTAGTCTGGAGACAACAAGGCTAGCTACGGTTTTAATGTTTGTATAAAATGCATTGCTAAAGCCAATTAGGGAAAGTTGTGTAGATGGGTTAGCCTTGAGAAGTCACCTGGGTGCAAATCCACAGTTCAGAGCTCAATTACTTGAAAGGGGGACATTAAAGAAAATGAATGTATATTGCAAATTTGGTTAATTACGCCTAACTAGACATTTTATATAAATATCTCAAGTTGTTTTCTGTACTTATATGTTTTAAGCTGCACTTTAGTTCTTGAAAATCATAACCCTCCTTTTTTGTGCTGCTACTGGATCTATTATTTTAACTTTATTTATGATGCTGTTCCTTATAGGAAATAAGGATTTAATGCATTTCCATGAATGAATAATGTTGTCAAAATGTGGCTGTACTGAACAAACTCATTAACTATTGTTGGACATGAAAAATAAAAAATCTTTGACAAAACTGTTTTTTTTTTAATTTCTCTTGTTTGATGTATACTGGATAGTTTATATTTGATTTATAGCACGTAAGTGGTCATATATTTTCCCATATTAGCACCTGTTGTCAAGTATTTAGCATAATTTGACAGTAATTAGATGTTTTTGTGACAACTGCCATTTAACCGGACATTAAGGTATTAATTTTCTTTTAGACATGCCTAATATATACAATTAAGCACTGCATTACAAATTATATGCATACAACTTTATTCCAATAGTTTAAAACTGTTCTTTTGTTAGAAAAAAAGGAACAGTTTTGTAGTTTAAGGACATATCACTTGAAAAGCTGTTTAAGGGCCAGATTACAAGTGGAGCAGTATTTAGCGCACATGCTTAAAGGGACATGCCACCCACATTTTTTCTTTTATGATTTAGAAAGAGAATGCAATTTTAAACATATTTCTAATTTACTTATATTATCTAATTTGTTTTATTCTCTTGATATTCTTTGATGAAAAGCATATCTAGATATGCTCACTAGCTGCTGATTGGTTGCTGCACATAGAAGCCTCGTGTGATTGGCTCACCATGTACATTGCTTTTTCTTCAACTAAGGATATTTTAAAAATGAAGCAAAATAAATAATGGAAGTAAATTGTAATGTTGTTTACATTTCTATTCTCTATCTGAATCATGAAATAAAGATTTTGGGTTTAGTGGCCCTTTAAGCGCTTCTACTGATGAAAGTAAACTTGTACAAGTACAAAGTAAAAAGTTAGCACAAGAGTAAAACCTGAGGTGTGTAGGACTTCAGACATTGTGACATTACTCCCTATAGACTTCAATGGAGAGAGCAACTTAAAAAAAAAATCTAACACCTAACCTGACACTGCTTTAAACCTATAGCACTAACCCGAAGTGAGTAATACATATTTTACATTCCTATTTTCTTTTGCATAGGATAATATTTTTTTTAATAAATATTTATTTTAATGGATATCTAAAAAACAAAATTCAAATATATATCTATACCTATATATCTACTGTATATAATTATACACAGGCATATATATATATATATATATATACAGATATATATAGGAATATATATTTAAAAATACATTGAATATTTTTTCTTATGTAAAGAACAATGTTTACAATAAATACACAGTAAAACACTACAGGGAGTGCAAAATTATTAGGCAAGTTGTATTTTTGAGGATTAATTTTATTATTGAACAACAACCATGTTCTCAATGAACCCAAAAAACTCATTAATATCAAAGCTGAATAGTTTTGGAAGTAGTTTTTAGTTTGTTTTTAGTTATAGCTATTTTAGGGGGATATCTGTGTGTGCAGGTGACTATTACTGTGCATAATTATTAGGCAACTTAACAAAAAACAAATATTTTCCATTTCATTTATTTATTTTTACCAGTGAAACCAATATAACATCTCAACATTCACAAATATACATTTCTGACATTCAAAAACAAAACAAAAACAAATCAGTGACCAATATAGCCACCTTTCTTTGCAAGGACACTCAAAAGCCTGCCATCCATGGATTCTGTCAGTGTTTTGATCTGTTCACCATCAACATTGCGTGCAGCAGCAACCACAGCCTCCCAGACACTGTTCAGAGAGGTGTACTGTTTTCCCTCCTTGTAAATCTCACATTTGATGATGGACCACAGGTTCTCAATGGGGTTCAGATCAGGTGAACAAGGAGGCCATGTCATTAGATTTTCTTCTTTTATACCCTTTCTTGCCAGCCACGCTGTGGAGTACTTGGACGCGTGTGATGGAGCATTGTCCTGCATGAAAATCATGTTTTTCTTGAAGGATGCAGACTTCTTCCTGTACCACTGCTTGAAGAAGGTGTCTTCCAGAAACTGGCAGTAGGACTGGGAGTTGAGCTTGACTCCATCCTCAACCCGAAAAGGCCCCACAAGCTCATCTTTGATGATACCAGCCCAAACCAGTACTCCACCTCCACCTTGCTGGCGTCTGAGTCGGACTGGAGCTCTCTGCCCTTTACCAATCCAGCCATGGGCCCATCCATCTGGCCCATCAAGACTCACTCTCATTTCATCAGTCCATAAAACCTTAGAAAAATCAGTCTTGAGATATTTCTTGGCCCAGTCTTGACGTTTCAGCTTGTGTGTCTTGTTCAGTGGTGGTCGTCTTTCAGCCTTTCTTACCTTGGCCATGTCTCTGAGTATTGCACACCTTGTGCTTTTGGGCACTCCAGTGATGTTGCAGCTCTGAAATATGGCCAAACTGGTGGCAAGTGGCATCTTGGCAGCTGCACGCTTGACTTTTCTCAGTTCATGGGCAGTTATTTTGCGCCTTGGTTTTTCCACACGCTTCTTGCGACCCTGTTGACTATTTTAAATGAAACGCTTGATTGTTCGATGATCACGCTTCAGAAGCTTTGCAATTTTAAGAGTGCTGCATCCCTCTGCAAGATATCTCACTATTTTTGACTTTTCTGAGCCTGTCAAGTCCTTCTTTTGACCCATTTTGCCAAAGGAAAGGAAGTTGCCTAATAATTATGCACACCTGATATCGGGTGTTGACGTCATTAGACCACACCCCTTCTCATTACAGAGATGCACATCACCTAATATGCTTAATTGGTAGTAGGCTTTCAAGCCTATACAGCTTGGAGTAAGACAACATGCATAAAGAGGATGATGTGGTCAAAATACTAATTTGCCTAATAATTCTGCACTCCCTGTATAATTGATTAAAAATGAGTTTTTCAAGTTTTAAGGTATTTGAGTGGAATATATATATATATATATATATGTGTTTTTATATATCTATATATATATACATACAGTATATATATATATATATATATAAACATGAATACACATTTATACACTTGCACACACACATATATATATATATATGTATATATATACATGCATATATACAGTATATATATATATATATATATATATATATATATATATATATATATATGCACATACACACATAAACACATATATATATATATATATATATATATACACACAATAAAGCCCTTTCAATTCAAACACCATGTCATATACCATATACTTTTTAAACCTTATAAAAAAGTTTTAGTAATAGTTATATGAATTGTTTTTATTAGAAGGTGTATATATGAGTGTAAAACTTTATTTTAATGTATTAATGTTGTGTTTTATGCACATTTATTTTTAGCCATAACCCTTTACGCGAGGTCTTCAGTTGTGCCAACTCGATGAGTGCAAATTTATATTGTGCTCAGCATTGCACGTTTACTTTCGACATGTAATATGCTTGCAAGTTAGCATGCCACTTGTAATCTAGCCCTAAGTATGGTTATCTTAGGGGTAGATATAAATGCTCATTGTAGGCGAAGAAAAACATGGAACTGTGCATTGATCAATCAATCACTGTGTAAAATGTTGCAAAGTCAGCCCTTGGTCCTGCAGGATACACTCAATCCCCCCCTCACACAATTTTTATTGCAGGGTGTTTTGGTACTTTATATTTTGGTTATTTTTATATATTCAGGAGATACTAACGTCAATTTTTTTTCTTTCATTATACAGATAGAGCACATAATTAAGAAAAGAAAAAAAACTGTTCAGTTTACTTTTATTATCAAATTGTGCATGGTCTATTTATATGCACTCTTTCTAAGGCACCATCTAATACTGAGCATGTGCAAGAGATGACAGTATATATGTATACATGTCTTTGATTTGCTGATGGCTGTCACATGATACAGGGGACTGACAAATGGAAGGAATTTCACATTTATCAAAAAAAAATCTACTGCCTATTTGAAATTCAGAGCAAGTGTTATTGAATTAACTTTTTACTATGCATTTGTTTATTAAGTAATTTTACTGTATTAAATGGTCCTTTCAGCTCATACAGGGGTCAAGTCCTACAAAAAAAAGTGTCCCTCCCCTTACAATAAATATTGTTTTATATATATATATATATATATATATATATATATATATATATATATATATATATATATATATATATATTATATATATATATATATTATCCAATTAGCATGTGTTCCGGTACTCCAGCTTCAACTAATAATGAAGCACCTGGGTGCAATCCTCAATGGATTGTAGATAAGAGCTAGGAAAGGGAGGGTACTCTCAGGATTTATATACATCAAAGTTAGTTTATTGTTTATAACAACAACGTTAGAAAGTCATAAGGATAGGTCGACGTTTCTGCTTACATAGAAGCCTTCATCAAGACAGATGAACAACTGTTAAACGAAGAAGAAAAAATAACAGATTTAAAAACCCAAAATACAGCATCAATACGTAAACCCACCACCAAATTGTTTGCAGGCAGAAAAATAAACCCACAAATAATGAAAATAAATATAGAAACAATACAAATAAAAATAATAATAAAAATAAGGCAAACCCATACACATAGCGCTAGGAGATACAACAATACAGTCCCTCCAATACTCTCAATCTGCTCTGGATATACACTGGTAGGGTATATATTATAATCTTAGCAAGCAAACAAAGCGTATGTAACCCAATTGTAGGTGAAACACCATACGGCTGCACAGTTTATGTGTTATGCAAAGACCGGTATACGCTGGCCTGCCATATACATAAAAGACCCTTCAAAAGAGACTAGCAAGTCCCCATACCTCATTAGATACCGCCTCAGACTCTGAGACCATATACAGTTGTTCTAATGTTACAAAGCAGATAGGTGCACCATACATAGTTGAAAGAAACCATTTTTATACGCTGATGCATACACCCCTAACTGATAGTATCACACTATACGTACTTAGACGCAAGGAACAGACCATAGCACACACAATGATTGTATCCACAAGTGTCAAAGGCTAACATTATAGTAACCTGCCTATACAACATTTAGACCAGGGTTATATATTTAGCAACGAAAAGGCACTATATCACTATTCCTGATGCTCATTTATCTCGCATGTGACAACCTGACATTGCGTGCAGTAGTCACGCTGGACCCTACCTTCAAAGAAAACCCCAACCACGTATAAAAGCATGTGCACATCTTAGTATTGCACTTGTAACACTTTCAAAAGACTCAACTAGGTCTACAGTCATGTGCACACCTCAGTATTGCACTAGTACCCCCTAAGTATATACGCATGTACCTTACCAGCATTTGACAGTAGGTATTACGTATTGATGCTGTGTTTTGGGTTTTTAAAACTGTTATTTTTTCTTCTTCGTTTAACAGTTGTTCATCTGTCTTGATGAAGGCTTCTATGTAAGCCGAAACGTCGACCTATCCTTATGACATTCTAACGTTGTTGTTATAAACAATAAACTAACTTTGATGTATATAAATCCTGAGAGTGCCCTCCCTTTCCTAGCTATTATATATATATATATATATATATATATATATATATATATATATATATATATATATATATATATTTATAAATATATACATACACACACACATACACCCACACTGTATTTAAATGTATATAATCTATACACTTTGGTTAATGATGGAAAATTATAGTCTCACCCACTTAAGGTGCAATAGTCATATTTCTGCTGAGAGGAGCTAAATAACCCCAGAGCAAACCACACAGGAATGTAAGCACCATGTGTTACACTCAGTGCAGGGTAATAACACAGCAGGACCGCTGACAGGATTGCATTTAGTGTATTATAGGAAGTGTTATTGCCCATTACTAGTGGATCTCACTATCCCTCTAACCAGACTGTGCTCATGCTCCTCCTTCCAGCAGCAGCAGTGTTTACTGAAGCATTTATTTTTTCTGTCCAGGGGGAACTTATTTCCTCCTGCAAAAATAGTGCAGGAACTCTGTTCCCATGCGTTCTCGCTCGACTTGACCCCTGAGCTCATAAATAGCTAACACATACCTTGATGAACCACCAGGACCATATTATAGTGAAGCTACAAATATCACCACTATTATGTATTAACATTACTCAAGTGCAATCAATAACACTTCTATTTTTGAGCTCATCTCACAAGTCTAGAGCAGGTTAATATCTGAATTTTGGATAGCGTGGGTGCACTACCTCACATAATAGACTTAATGAGGGTGCATAGTAAAATTCATGTTGAATATCAATGGTGCTGCAAGTAGTGGAGTTCTTCATGTACTTATATGCTTTACTATTAATAATAATAATGGTTTAATTCAGGTCTTCTAAAAGCTTGGACTTCATTAAGAAGCTTTGTTTATAATATATAGCCATTTACTTGTTATACAAGATTGTGCGTAAGGTTATGAAAATATAACTCACCCTGTGCAATAGAATTGCCTTACTCTTTTAATTTAGCCAGTTTTGTGTTATTTTAGAGCTATGAATGCAGAATGTTGATATTATCCCATACCCAAAAAAGATTATATAGAAAATAATTGTGTTAACCAACTAGGATGAACATTTTTTTAAATTAAGCAGACTGTACTGGGTGTTATAACTTAAAGGGACATGAAACCCATTTTTTTTTTTCAGCATTCAGATAGAACATACAATTTGAAACAACTTTCCAATTTACTTCTATTATCAAATTGGCTTCATCCCCTTGATATAATTTGCTGAAGAATCAGCAAAGCGATACTGAGAGCTAGCTGAAAACATCTAGTCATTCAATTACAAGAGACAAATGTTTGCAGGCACCAATCACCAGATAGCTGCCACTAGTGTAGGATATGTTCATAATATTTTTCAACAATGGATACCAAGAGAATAAAGTACATTTAAAAATTGAAATTAATTTAAAGGGACTGTCTAGTCAAAATTAAACTTTCATGATAGGCATGCAATGTTAAACAATTTACTTTTATCATCAAATTTGTTTGTTCTCTTGATATTCTTAGTTTAAATCAAAACCTAGGTAGGCTTGTATGCTAATTTTAAGCCCTTGAAGGCCACCTCTTATCTCAATGCATTTGACATTTTTTTACAACTAGAGGGCATTAGTTCATGTGTGCCATATAGATAACATTGTGCTCATGCCTGTGGAGTTACTTATGAGAGGGCACTGATTGACTAAAATGCAAAATCTGTCAAAAGAAATGAAATAAGGGGACAGTCTGCAGAGGTGATCACAGAGGTAAAAAGTATATTAATATAACCCACCGTGTTGGTAATGCAAAACTGAGGAATTGTTAATAAAGAGATTATCTATTTTTTTAAACAATAACAATTCTGGAGTAGACTGTCCCTTTAAGTGTCTTAAAATGACATGCTCTATCTGAATCAAACACGTTTAAATTTGACTTTCCTTTCCCTTTAACTCATGCTAGCCATATGGTTTTCATTGTTGTGCAAACTATAAGTGGATTGTCTCAGGTATACTAATAATGTACATTTACATATCTGTTTCAAATCAAGCTCAGGTCAAATGTGAGGGAAAGTCATTATAGTCTGACATTCACTAAGCGACACTTAAAAAGAAAAAAAGGTCATTTAGGTTAATGTGCGCTAAGATGATGTTTACATCATGACATTTCTATACATGAATCTAAGTTGTACCTTAAAAAGTATGCTAATGAATAAATAGACCATAACACTGAAAGAAAGTCTTCCTAATATTTGTCAGATGGAAAAGATATCACCATATGCCATTATAAGATCATGTACAGATTATGTGTGACTAATAAAATATAATTTAGACTTAATTTCTTAGACATGTTTATGTGCTTTATAAATTAGCCTAATTGACAGACTGTGGGTTCTAATACATTTTCTGTGATATTACAACTCTTGTTGAGTTGGTGGAATCTATCCAGAGCTATTTTTGTTGATAGAAATGCTGACATTATTCACAGATACTGTTAATTACCAAGCATATAAAGGTACATTAAACACTAAATAAATGCTAGATAGAATAATGTATTCAAAGCAAACACTGGCCTGAGAATAATATGCAGATGCGTTTTTAAAATGTTTCATTAGTTGTTTAAATAGTGAAAAAAATAAGTGTAAAGATTTTGAGCTAGTTTACAAGTGGAGCACAATCAATTGAGAGGCCTTGTGCAAAAAATAACATAAAGGGCTAGATCATAAGTGGAGCACTAAATTAGCGCCCCCGCAAACGGGCACACGATAATTAACCAGCTGTTATAAAAAATGTTGCAGAGTCATTGTATTCTGAAAATGAACAAGAGATTAGAGCTCTGATTAATTTTCTAAAAGTGCCCCAAATGCCCTCACAATAGAGGGCATTATAGTTTTTTTTTTTTTTTTTTTAAATCTAGCATTTTTAGGCAGTTTTGGGGCTTTAAAGCTGGTGGGAGTGGGGTGTTAGAAAATAAACAGCACTGAAAAGTGCCTTTACATTGCGGTCTATGGGAACTGTGTGTTTTCATAGACTGCAATGTAAATATATATGTATATGCTTATATACATATATATTTATGTGTTAATATATGTATATACACATAGTAACACATAAATATAATCATATACATATATATTTAAAAATTCTGCCCATCGCTATGTTAATTATCCTCTTCGTTGCGCAAGGTTCTGATGTCGTCTCTGACAGCATCAGAACGAGACTCCCATAGGAGCCTATTTAAGTGTGCTCTTGTGAATGCAATGCTTCCTACCAAGCTCGCATTCGCATTGCGATTTAATTGTAATACCAGCGTACATTATCGTGTGCTGGTATTACAAAGTTGAGCGCTAATATGCAAGCAATATTTAGCGCTCTACTTGTAATCTAGCCCAAACTCTGGTATTACAAGTTGATGGCTAAATATATAAGCATCCTATACTTTTCATGGATAGCATAGGAGTGCTTTTAGAATCGTTGTTGCCATAAAAAAAAAATTATTTCATGAATCAGATAGAGCATGCAGTTTTAAACAATTTTCTAATTTACTTCTATTATAAAAATGTCTTCATTCTCAGCATATTTTGTTGAAAACACTGAGAAAAGCTCAGGAGCATTCACATGTCTGGATCACTATATGGCAGCAGTTTTGCAAGAATGTTATCCATTTGCAAGATTACTAGATGGCAGCGATATTTCATGTCATGCAGTGCTCCAGATAACTACATGGGTATCTCTTCAACAAATAAGTACATTGGAATTCTATTTTTTTTAGCTGTATGCTCTGTCTGAATCACAAAAGAACATTTTTGAGTTTTATATCCCTTTAAGTATTGTGCTCAAGCGCATACCAAAAACCAGCTGTAAAATGTATTGCTTTTTAAGACCTCAAGTAAACCATTGTTATTTATAGTATAGTACAGGACTACATGAAGAACTCCATTATTTCTGCACCATCAAGTTAGAGCACCCTCTGCTTAGTGCTTGAGCGATACCCAACATAAATTTTACTGTGAGCCCCCATAGAAGTCAGATATTTGAGGGATTTAAAGCGCCCACACTGTCTGACATGCAGATGATAGCATTCCTAGACTATTGCTTGAGCAATAAAAAATAACTGTGTACTTGTTATAGGAGTGCACAAATAGAAGTGCTAATAATTGTGCTTGAGTGATATTAATGCTCAAGAGCACTAACATTTTTGCACTCCACTTGTAATCTAGGTTAAAATGTATTAATGCAATGGGCTATGACATGTTGTAACCTAGGTTTCCTTCCCGCTGAGGCCAATTAAAGACAGTTGTAAATGAGTCACCTGAGTGTGCAACCAATGACTGTGCAGAATATAGCAGTGTTAAGTCTGAAGTCTGAACTTTTAACAGGAATGGCAAAGCCCACAATTTTCAAAATTAATTTACAGGAAATGGGGATAAAATAAATAATGAAAGTTTATCGCAAAGTTGTTTTAAAAACATATTATTTGAATATTAATTTTGCTAACAGAACGTTTTTAAATGATTTAAAAAACATTTATTTTTGCAGTGTTGTGCTTAATTGTTACTATATTACTTTTATATCCCATAAATTCTGACCTATAAAATATTTTTTAATGAACTATTATTATTTAAATAATATTAAAATCTCATTGTTTAGTTCACATCTTTTCTACGTTTTCTATGTATTTCTCTTACTTTCTACCTTGTAAAACAACATTTTCATTGCTAGTCAATACAACCTAATGATCCCACATTTTAAGCTCAAATAAAATACTAATTTACTCAATAATTTCTTCTTCTGCTACATAATAAAAATTATTTCCATACAGCCCATAAATGTGCAAATCCGACATCTCCATGTTTTATACACTTGAGTTTCTGACACTGCACAACCTATACAGTTGCCATTCTATACCATGATATATTATCATTGTAAGTCATTGCAAGCATTAGGAAAATAATCTTCTTCCAGTAATATAATAATGATGATAAATAATAATAATAATAAATAATAATAATAATAATAGCATTAGTAGTTATATTTAAGTTTACCAATATTTAAGAACAACCTAAATGTTTTTTGTTTGTTTGTTTTTTATATCTGCAATGTTTCCTTTTTGCATTTCTATTTCAATATATACAATTGTGAAAGACACACATTCTTTATTTAAAACCAGCATTAACATTTTTCTTTTTTTATATTTAAAATATATATTTTTTCTATTTAGAGTCAATAAATTATTTCCTGCAAAGAAATGGTTAATTTATTTTTTAACTAAAGCTTACTTTTGTAATCTATCCATTGCTTAGAATTCTGTCATTGATCTATGATTTATGTGATTTAAACCACCTCTTGGCTGCAGCATTGGTTTCTATCCAAGATGCTGAGTTGAATACTAATTACAAGATCAAATTTATGCTGTGGGCTAAGCAGCTGAAGGAGCTTTCCATGCAAGACTCACAGCTTAAACACCACCATTGTTCATTTGCATAGGAATATTTGCTGAGGACAATGATAAAGGCAAAAAGAAAACAAAGATTAGCATTTTAGTGTTACATTGTAAATGCAGCATGTGGCTGTGAAATGCGACGTGCAGATAGATAAATATACCTTATCAAGAAGCAATTTTTATGTTTTTTTTTTTTTTCCAAACATGTTAAGGGAAGAAGGAAGCAACCCATGTTCCAGAGCACAAGGGGTTAAGTCAATCTTTCTTTGGCATGCAGCATATTATTGGATGGCTGGACACAAAATTGGTATCAGCAACATACTGGCAAATCCTTTGACTTTCCATCTGTAAAAATCTGGTTGAAATCCAAACACAACAGTTTGATTGAGACATATTCTAATGAACCTGCTGTAAAGGATCCAAACAGGCCTCGGTGGTCTCATTTTACAGGGATCTCTTATTTACACTATACACTCCAAGACATATTTTACACAATAGACCTTCTTTGCCCACAGTGGATTTGATAGGGTTAGAAAAGAGAGGTTTACAGAGATTCATACTCAGGCTATTTCTGACATTACATGCAAGCAGAAAAAAATATTCTCCAATATTAATTAGGGGACAAGGTAAGACTAACTAGATTGCAAAATAGTGATCCACATGAGGTTTAGAAAGGACATCACAGTTCTTATGTGAGTATTGTTCAAAGTCCCAGGAGCAGTTAGGTAAAATTTTCAAACAAAAATTGCTAAAAAAAAATAAAATAATAATAATAAAACTACAGAATAATAAAAATAAAATATAGAAAAAACCCCCAATAACAACAGAATCTAAAATGTTGACATTAATAACATTGAAAAACAACTTTTTAATATATGGGGGCTATAGATCTATATTTTAGAAGCCTTAAGGGCCTCAAACAAATTAATAAACAAACAAATAACATATTTCTCAAAAATATCTAGGTATACAGTTCTATCTATAGGTAAGATTGTAGGGTACCCTTTTGCTATAATCAATTCTCATTGTCACTCCACGGGACACTTGTCATCTGAAGTTCTTAAAGCACAGATTAGCTCTGCTTTTTCAAAGGGAGACACAAAGTATTGCTGTGGGCCACCTGTGGCCATATGGGCAGCCAGTTGTCCATCACTGGTTTATAAATTATATCCAAACAAACAAATCTATTCCAGAATCTATATCAACATAGCATTCACACAGCAGAAGTCACTGCACAGACTTCAAGAACAGATCCAACAAAAATGGCAGCAGCAGCACTATGCAAAATATATCACTTTATTAGGTGTACAAGAGCATAAAATTACAGACTACATCTTGAGCTTCATGACTAAGGACATGAAGCCTGAAACCAAGTCTGTCATTTTATGCTCTTTTCTAGCTAATAAAGTGATATATTTTGTACAGTGGTGCTGCTGCCATTTTGTTGGACCTGGTTTATAAGACAATATTTGTTGCCTACTAAGGCCTCGCTTCCATTGAGTCGTAATTCAGTTTGCGTGCACTCGCAAACCGATAAATATGCTGTCGGAAGCAATATCGTTTATCGACTGTTTCCAATGGCGCGTTATACCTCGATATCGGCTGCCGGACTTCGGCTGCCGAAAAGATCTTCGCGTCCCATAGAAAGTAATAGAAGCCGTTAATCGATAAATTATACCAGGTTTCCAATGAAAGCGCTAACCGTTAATACATTGTCGGAGGCTGTCGATACATTGAGATATATTACCCCCAGCTCAACTAGGTGTAAAAGAGGAAAATTGTGCTTTTGAGACCTATTTTCTATTGAAATTATAAAACTTGCAAATAATGCAAGTGTTTTAATGTAGAAATAAATTGTTATAAGTAATATTTATTGTTGTCTCATGTATAGAAATAGTTGAACTTATATTCTAATAGAAATATCAGTATATATTTAAATATAATAATATATGCAAGAACATATCTACAGAATGCAAACTAGACCTATGCCTAGGGCAGCAAGAAATATTACTTATATTTATGAAGTGTTAAATATAATTATATTAGAAAATAGTATTTGATTATTAAAAATATGGATAAGTGTTTTTTTATTTTTCTTGAGAGGCGATCACAGGTAAGAAGCACGGACGTTAAACGTAAATTCTATAGCGTAAGGTCGGGTTACCTTAGCAACTAATTGATTTTCAAGAAATCCGACGTCAGATGGAAGCGTTAACACAACGTTAACTTACAGCTACACGAAAAGAGCGACTGCGCGCAACACGCTAATCTTTTCAATGGAAACCTGGTACTAAAATGCAGCCGTAAATTACTTTTAGCTGTCGGCCGCTTTGGTAGCTTACGGCTCCATTTTTAACGACTCAATGGAAGCGAGGCCTAAGTAGGCTGACCATATTGCCGCTTTAAGAAGGAACACATATGAAAAATACATATGTGAGGGTTCTTATACAAAACCATTTCTTTAAACAGCCCTGAAAACAGCCCTGACATATGTATTTTTCATATGTGTCCCTTTTTAAAGCGGCAATATGGTCAGCCTACTACTAAGACATCTATAAACAGCATGTTGCAGTATTTACTATAGGTGCTTCAGTTGTCTTTTTAAGGCACACCTTTATCATATTAATTTACTCAATTTAATTGCTACCAGACTCTTCAAGTTTTTTTTTTTAGTTTTTTTTTCAAATTGGCTTTCTTATGTAATATTTTGTTTCTTTCTTCAGATAATGTGCCAGATTATGAGTGGAGCAAAGGTTTGCGCACAAGCGATATTGGGTTTTCCTGATCCTTAGCGCGCATGTAAAATTGCACTGGTATTACAAGTTGAAAGTAAACGCGATTGCTTGAGCGCAATCCCGATTTAGGCTACAACGATTACCGCGTCCTCAGAGCTCTGGTTAAAAGGACAGTCTACACCAGAATTTGTATTGTTTTATAAGATAGATAATCCCTTTTTTACCCATTCCCTAGTTTTGCATGACTAACACAGTTATATTAATACACATTTTATCTCTGTGATTATCTTGTATCTAAGCCTCTGCAAACTGCCCCCCTTATTTCAGTTCTTTTGACAGACATGCATTTTAGCCAATCAGAGCTGATTCCCTGGAACTTCACATGTATGAGCACAGTGTTATCTATATGACACGCATGAACTAACACCCTCTAGTGGTGAAAAACTGTCAAAATGCTCTGAGAGAAGTGGCGGCCTTCAAGGGCTTAGAAATGAGCATATAAACCTCTTAGGTTTAGCTTTCAACTAAGAATACCAAGAAAACAAAGCAAAATTGGTGATAAAAGTAAATTGGAAAATTGTTTAAAATTACATACCCTATCTAAATCATGAAAGTTTATTTTGGACTGGACTGTCCCTTTAACTGTTTAACGAAACAAAAAAGTGTCATCAAAAATACGTTACAAAGTACACTTATACTCATAATGACACCATAAAAATGATTACAAAAAATATTGCACAAAAAAGTTATAAGGGCTCAAAGATATGATGTCTCAGGCAAAAAGAAAAGGCAGGCAAAAGGCTTTAACATAGACATACATGCATATTCATCTTGAAACATGTATATGTATGTATATATAAATGTATATATATATGTACATATGTATATTTGTATTTATATGTGTATATATGTATTTACAGACATATACACACATAGACCTTTATATACTGTGTGTATATATATATATATATATATATATATATATATATATATATATATATATATATATATAGAGGTTCTAAAAATTGAATAAAAGGGAATCCTCCTGATGACATCACAAACTGATTTGCCGGAAGAAGCCCTAAGCCTAAGGGGTGAAACACGTGTAGCCAGGCGTTTAGTGCAAGCGGTAAATCAAATATCCTAAAACCGCTTAGCACTCACCAAGCAGTAATGTGATCAAGCAGCACTGGACAGAATCAACAGGCACCCAGGACCTCTGCGGCCACAAGAGCAACTCTCAGAAGGTGCAGTTGTAAAGAGGGGAAGCTGTATTTTAAGGAGGTGTGGATTGGAAGCACGCTCCGAGTCAACAAGGGAGGTATTGTATGCGCTCCGCTGATCCCTATATCAAGCTACCTGAGACACAACCTGACTGAGTACAAACATTTTGAGCTGTATGGAGGAATCACAGCAATTTTAAAGTTGCCATTATCAGTGTGACTGGGTTTACAAGCAATAATACACTTGCTTTTTCATAAGGATATACAAATAAATTGCATGTTGAAAAGACTGCATATAAAAAAAATCGATGTCCACTGCTTTATAAAAGGGATCCCCATTACAATTAAAGTTCAATTTTGGATTTATATAACTTTGGACATGAATTTTCTGGGACTAATTGCCTATTTCTGGTATTAATTCAAGGGGCCCCTTGCAATACATGATTAGTGTTGATATTTGAAACACATACTCATTGCTGCTGTTTTTTTGTAACAATTATTGCATTCAACATTAAATTTGTTTAGTTTGTAGCAATCCTTTGTGTACAATTATTTGTGATACTAATCCAAAACGTTAAAGTGTATAGCTTATTTAAGGGCTAATGATTTAGTGCTGGATAGGACTAACTTTTCCATTTCCCGATCTTTATCCCTATTCAATCCTAATCTCAATATTTCTTCTTTTTTCTATCTTTTATAATACATATATATATACACACAGTTATACCTCACTTTACAGTGCTTCACTTTACAGCAATTCGCTTTGTGGGGCTGAAGTTCAACCTCCAAAGATTTTGAAATAGTGCTGTAATCATCGTGAGTTTGCGAGAAAAGTGACTGGCACTATTTTTGTTATGCGCAGTTCACTCCGTTTACAGCATTACAGTTAAAACTGTGTCTCAGTGTTATAGTCTTGCTTGATGTATGCAAAACTTGTACTTTATTGAGCATCAAAAGGATAAAATCATCAGGAACAGTGCAGTACAAAGTGCATTAGAGGGCATAGCACCAAACGGTTAACATGTTTTGGCCTAAGATACACCCTCTAATGCACTTTGTACTGCACTGTTCCTGATGATTTTATCATTTTGATGCTCAATAAAGTACAAGTTTTTATACAGCAAGCAAGACATTCCTCCATTGTTTCCACTGACTATTACCAGTTCTCCGGTCTTAGCTTTTCTTTGGAGTAAGTACCTGCACCGGGCGAAGATGGCCCTCATCCCCTCCTTACAGCCTCTCTCATGTCAACACTGACGTTACCTGCAGCTGGATTCCAGACAGAGGGATAGACCGGAGGACAAAGGCGGAAGTAAGAGAGTAAGCTCTCAGTGCCGTACGGATTATGGATCACGGATCCCCCGGATATTCTTCTTCCCCTCTGATGGCTGTCACAAGTTGCACAATAGGAATCTTCATGAGAATCTAATACCTTGATACTCAGCATTCATACTTGGGGGTGAGTGAGCCTATAGATAAGACCCGGACACCAGACAGGTATACAGTATAATATAATACATTGGATATTTTATATATTTTTTATATATTTTGTGTATTCCTGTGGATATTTCTCTTCCTGTATTCTCAGTGTATAACCAAATTGTACTACAGCAGCAAGCATAAAGCTTGGGCTGAGTCATATTTTACAGAAAATAAGACCTAAGTCCATCCAATCAGTCCCTATCCTAGCTATGACCTCTTAGCTGCCTTATGCAAGTTTTCTTTGTAATAACAGTAGGAAGAATTATGAGGCTTCATTTTCAAATTCAATATTCAAACTGGTATGCAAGTGTGATTTTTAACTAGGCAAGATACTTTGGTCTAGATGCAAAAGTCCTTTGGTGCTGACCTGCTACACTCCTTAACCACAGGATGTTGTGCTGTGGCTTAAACTAGTGGTTCTGCCCCAGGACCAGTGTTCCCTCTAAGGCCAGATTTTGTGAGTGGCCAAGCAGTAAAACACTTGGGGCAAGATTAGAAGTGGAACGTTATTTAACTCTCACGCTCGAGCATTAGCTGCGCTAGAAGTAAGCTTTTTGCACGCGCCAGGTTGCACTCGTTGAAAGTAAACTGTTTTTGCTCTATGCTAACCTGATGAGCATGTAAAGCTAAACTTACATTATAAGGATAACATATTCGACAATAAAAGTCAATGGAGCAAAAAAAGTGGAAAAAAACGAAGATCTTACTCGCACGCAAATCCGGTCTCATATCCTCAAGTGCGCTAACCCAACATGAAAATATGAATATTTCACATTCCAATGTTCTTCACATAGGAGAATATATATATATATATATATATATATATATATATGTGTGTGTGTGTTTATATATATGATAGATATATACAGATACGTAAAGGAATATCTATTTAAAAAATACATAGAACATATTTCCCTTATATGCAGAACATTGGAATGTAAAGCATTTACAATAAATACATAATATAACACTTTATTGAATATGAATATTGCGTAATTTTCTTTTTAAAAGTTTTCAGCTACTTTACTGAAAAGGACTCCAGTGCACTTTATGGGGCTGATTTATCAAGCTCCCTATGGAGCTTGATGCTCCTTGTTTCCGGTAAGCCTTCAGGCTCGCCGGAAACAGAAGTTATGAAGCAGCGGTATAAAGACCGCTGCTCCATAACTTGTCCGCCTGCTCAGAGGCCGCGGACAGAAATCAACCCAATCGAATACGGTTCAGGTTGATTGATACCCCCTGCAAATCTGCAGGGGGCGGCATTGCACCAGCAGTTCACAAGAACTGCTGGTTCAATGATAAATGCTGACAGCGTATGCTGTCGGCATTTATCGATGTGCACGTTGTCGGCATTTATCGATGTGCAGCGGACATGATATGCTACATCGTATCATGTCCGCTCGCACTATGATAAATATACCCCTATGTGTATAAATGAATACATAAACATATAAATACATAAGTACACTTATATAAACATACAGTGAGGGAAAAAAATATTTGCTGATTTTGTACGTTTGCCCACTGACAAAAAAATGATCAGTCTATAATTTTAATGGTAGGATTATTTGAACAGTGAGAGACAGAACAACAACAAAAAATCCTGAAAAATGCATTTCAAAAAAGTTATAAATTGATTTGCATTTTAATGAGTGAAATAAGTATTTCTGTGTCAGTGGGCAAACGTACAAAATCAGTATATATATATATATATATATATATATATATATATATATATATATATATATATATATATATATATATATATATATATATATATATATATATATATATATACAGTATATATGTATATGTATATATACACATTCATATCCATCTTAATATAGATGCTAAAAAAACAAAGTATTGCAGTATGCAGTGATACCTTTTTTATTGGACTAACATAATAGTTAAAAGACAAGCTTTCGAGAGTTTTCCTCTCTTCCTCAGCTCTGAAGCAATACTGATCATTCTGATATAGATACACATCACATACAACAAATGGAAGGGAGAGGGGTCATAAAAGCAGAGAATGTGCCTGAAGGAGAAAATAGCTGAGAATAGCCAGAAAGAGTAAATAAACAGAGGAGAGTAAATAGGCCAGATGAGAGGAAAAACAAAAGGAAAAAGAAACCAATATAGGACAATAAGATGAGAGATTATAAAAAGTTATGGTAGTGTGTGAGAAAGCCAGAGTCTACATTAAGTCCTTCATTAATGGTATTGAAATGTGTGATCATTTTCATCTCAAACGTCTTTCGTTCATGAGAGTCTTTGAAATTCCCTTTAAGAATTTTAATCCTGAGGTTAAGGATGGAGTGACCAGTCTGGGTGAAGTGATGACCAACAGGGGTACAATATTCATTTTCCTTGTGGTTTTTGATCGAGTGTCTGTGTAGATTCATTCTGAGATGCAGCTTTAGGCCAGTTTCTCCAATGTAACAACCTCTGTCACACGCTGTACACTGTATCATGTACACCACATTAGCAGATGAGCACGAATAGGATCCTTTAATATTGTATGACGCGCTGTTGTGTCTGGCTGTGTTGTTGTCACATATATGTTGACACAGTTTGCAGAGTGATTTGTTGCATCGTGCAGTGCCATTCTGTGTAAGCTTCTGTTCTGTGGTTAATTTCCTGCGGACCAATCTCTGTCTCAGGTTAGGCGGTTGTTTGAATGCTAGTATGGGGGGGTTCAGGAAATATTTTTTTGAGTGTGGGGTCCTCTGAAATTAGTGGTTGTAGCTCCTTAATAATTTTGCGCTCTCCTTCCAGAGTAGGGTTGTAAGTGACTACTAGAGGGGTTCTTGTTTTGTTTTCCTTTTCTTTGTATTGTAGGAGCCTTTCCCGTGGTGTTTTTAAGGCAGATTTGATTTTTTTAGATATTGTCCTTTCCTTGTAGCCCTTTTGCCTAAATGACTCTGACAGTGTACTCAGGTGCTGATCTCTGTCTTTTGTGTCAGAGCAAATGCGGTGATATCTGATAGCTTGGCTGTAGATGATACCTTGTTTGGTGTGATTGGGATGGAAGCTGGAATTGTGGAGGTAGCTGTACCTGTCCGTGGGTTTTCTGTATATAGATGAATGAAGGATGCCATTGGTGACAGTTATTGTGCAGTCCAAGAAGTTCACACTATGATTTGAAAAGTCCATTTTAAGGTTTATTGACGGGCGAAATGAATTAAATGATTTGTGGAAATCTAAGAGGCTTTCTTCTCCTTCTGTCCATATTATGAAAATATCATCAATGTAACGATAATATGTATAAGGTTTGTGGGGCTGAGTACATAAGAATCTGTATTCTAGGTACGCCATGAAAAGATTGGCGTATTGGGGTGACATTTTTGTGTCCATCGCTGTCCCTGTCATTTGTAGGTAGTAATTGTTGTTAAAACTGAAATAGTTGTGTGTTTTTTGTTTTTCCTCTCATCTGGCCTATTTACTCTCCTCTGTTTATTTACTCTTTCTGGCTATTCTCAGCGATTTTCTCCTTCAGACACATTCTCTGCTTTTATGACCCCCCCTCTCACCCCCCCTCCCTTCCATTTATTGTATGTGATGTGCATCTATATCAGAATGATCAGTATTGCTTTAGACCTGAGGAGAGGAAAACTCTCGAAAGCTTGTCTTTTAAATATTATGTTAGTCCAATAAAAAAGGTATCACTGCATACTGCAATACTTTGTTTTTTGAGCATCTATCTACTGGACTAACACGGCTACTCCAATCTTCACATCTTAATATATATATATATATATATATATATATATATATATATATATATATATATATATATGTATCTCTATGTTAACCCCTTAACGACACATGTTGTGCGGGTACGTCATACAAAAACTGGTCTGTACGTCGTCAGGGGTTTAAAGCGGCTGGAAGCGATCCTGATTGCTTCTAGCCACTTTCAAGGTATTGCTGTGATGCCTTGATATTCAGGCATCACTGCAATGCCTTTTTTTGCACACTGATACTCTGTGGCCCTCTCTGCATCGGTCATCGATGGTGCTGATCGTTGGTGGGTGGGAGCCATTGCAGGGAGGCGGGTGGATTGTCCATCGCTGGTGAACCTTCGTTCCGACCAGCAGTTGTGACTGTCGAGTGTGTGTGTAAGGTGAGGGGTGAATGCGTGCGCGCGAGTGTGTGGGCACAGGCACGCGCGCCCGTGATCTAGCCAGATTAAAAAATAACTGAAGTGGTGGGAGAGAGTGCTGGGAGAGGGTGGTGGATGGCAGAGGGGGGATACTTTTTCAAAAGTGATCTGGGATGGGGAGGGGGCAGGGAATGGGGGGGGGGCAGCTACACTACAGAAAAAGTAAGTTTCATTTTTAAAAAGCCACATTTGTTTGCAAAGTGGGTACTGGCAGAGAGCTGCCAGTACCCAAAATGGTGGCAAATAGTGGGGGAGGGTTAGAGAGCTCTTTGGGGGGATCAGGGAGGTTGGGGGCTAAGGGGGATCCTTCACAGCAGAATATATATATATATTTTTAAAAATAAAAAAAATAATAATAAAAAAGGCCTTTTATTTTAGTACTGGCAGACTTTCTGCCAATACTTAAGATGGCGGGGACAATTGTGGAGTGGGGGAGGGAACAGAGCTGTTTGGGAGGGATCAGGGGGTGGGATGTGTCAGGTGGGAGGCTGATCTCTACACTAAAGCTAAAATTAACCCTTCAAGCTCCCTACAAGCAACCTAATTAACCCCTTCACTGCTGGGCCTTATACAAGTGTGCTGCACAGCAGCATTTAGCGGCCTTCTAATTACCAAAAAGTAATGCCACAGCCATAAATGTCTGCTATTTCTGAACAAAGGGGATCCCAGAGAAGCATTTACAACCATCTGTGCCATAATTGCACAAGTTGTTTGTAAATAATTTCAGTGAGAAACCTAAAGTTTGTGAAAAAGTTTGTGAAAAAGTGAACAATATTTTTTATTTGATTGCATTTGGCGGTGAAATGGTGGCATGAAATATACGAAAATGGGCCTAGATCAATACTTTGGGTTGTCTACTAAAAAAATATATATATACATGTTAATTCAGGGATTCCTGACAGATTATCAGTGTTCCAATGTAACTATCGCTAATTTTGAAAAAAAATGCTTTGGAAATAGCAAAGTGCTACTTGTATTTATTTCCCTATAACTTGCAAAAAAAAAAAATTTAAACATTGGATATTTCTAAACTCAGGACAAAATTTAGAAACTATTTAGCATGGGTGTTTTTTTGGTGGTTGTAGATGTGTAACAGATTTTGGGGATCAAAGTTAGAAAAAGTGTGTTTTTTTTCCATTTTTTCATCATATTTTATTATTTTTTTTATAGTAAATTATAAGATATGATGAAAATAATGATATCTTTAGCAAGTCCATTTAATGGCGAGAAAAACGGTATATAATATGTGTGGGTACAGTAAATGAGTAAGAGGAAAATTACAGCTGAACACAAACACCACAGAAATGTAAAAATAGTCCTGGACCCAAAATGTCAGAAAATGGAAAAGTGCTGTTGTCACTAAGGGGTTAAAGCCCTTTGCCTAACTTTGAGCCCTTACAACTTTTTTGTTTTGTTTTTTTCTTAAATAATTTTTATTAGATGGTGTTATTAGTAACTGCACTTTGTAATGTATTTTTGATGTGTTTTGTGACACTTTTTATGTCGCAAAAAGTTAACCAGAGCTCTGAGGATGTGAGTTAAAGTGAAGGTTAATTTAGATAAATCGGTGCCCAGTTTTTAATAATCCTATTAAAAAGAAGGGCACTTTAATTCATAAAAAATTTACATTTCACTTGTTTTTTTCAAATACTTACCTTTTAATCCTGTCATCTGCTGCAGCGCTTCCTCTGCCCGTCGCAAGCCCTCTTCGCAGGTCCAAAATGACGAATCTGGTTTTCTCCAATCACGGCGTTGTCTCAGGACATGATTGCTGCGGGGGGAAAGCCGTGATTGGAGGAAGCCGGATTCGTAATTTCTGACGTATGAAGAGGCTTCTGACGGCTAGGGGAATCGCTGCAGCGGCTGACAGGATTAAAAGGTAAGTATTTGAAGAAAACAAGTGAAATGTCAGTTTTGATGAATTAAAGTGCCCTTGTTTTTAATAGGATTATTAAAAACCGGGCACCGATTCATCTAAATTGACCTTCACTTTAACTTCAATTGCACTCAAGAGATTGTGTTTACTTTCAAATGAAAAACCTGACGTGTGCAAACAGCCGTGATAAACCCATTTTTACTTGCACGTAACTGTAAGCGCTCCACTTGTATTCTAAAACTTAATTAATAAACCACACTCTGCCGTTAGCAAACACTACAAAATGCAAACAGTAAGGTAGGGTTACCTAATTAACTGTTTCACTGATGGGCGGCTTAAAAAATCTGTCCTTAGAGGGAACACTGCCCACCATAATACCCCAGTCAGCTAATTCTATGCCCTCAGCCAGTTCCAGGACATAGGGACACAGTCATTTTATTCCCAGCTTGCAACTGCTATTAATTACTCTTTTGACAAACCCCTTTTTGTGTCTCAGTACCACGCCTTTGCATATTTATTATCCTCATATGCTCTTCTATTGTTAGATATTTATCTCTCGGCTGACTTTACTCATATTTTCTGCCATCTTTGTATTTATTCACTTTTTCTTATCTTTCCATTTCCTCATCTTTCTTTTTCATCTCCTCATTTTTATTTGTATTTACCTTCCCTTTTCTTTTTAGCTGATTATTTTACCCACTCCTTGTTTCCCTCTATCATTTCCTCTTCCATATTACTTTTTGCTGCCTCTCTACAATAACCTTTTTGACTTTATGAATGAGGGCTGGATACAGTATCTTTTTTACTACAATTAATTATTTTGATAGAAAATGTTAACATTTCAAATATTCAACATTCATATCTTATTTTTATAGTATGTTTATAACATTTAATCTAACAGAATGTAAAATCCTTTTTCATTGCTTAGGGTATTGTTATCTTAATAAATTAGCGAAAAAATATACCCATCCCTACTGCTAGTGCCTGTGTTCCTCTTATTTCTCTCTTATGAACAAATTCTTCCCCTTCCAATTTTTCTCCACTCATAGTTTACCGTCCCTACGGCGCTTTCATCAATGGGATTTCTCATTTCCTCCTTCACATTTTTATTTTTCATTCTTATGATTACTAATTTTTTAAATCATGTTTTTTCCTCTGTCAGTTTTCCTAGTTCATTAACTTCTTTGACCTTCTCTGTTATCTTCTGTCCATTCTGCCCATTCATTTTTGGGGCATATAGGTTTGGATGTAATCTGCTCACTCTTTCTGAACACATTTTCAGAAACAGTTTGGATAATTTAAAGTACAGACCCTGGACATTTTTTCTAAATTGTGTTTTTATGTACAACATTTGAATTAATTAAGTAAACAAAATGTACCGAAACTTGATACAACAAAATTTGGATTAGTTGATAAACCTAGATCATTCACTTTGATATTATAAATGCATACATTACAAGCATACGTTCAGTTCAGGTTGTTCTGCATCTGTGATGTAATACATAGCTTTTACATCTGTGAATGTGTAGCACTGTATATTAGATTTGTGCAATCGGCATTTTCGTTCACTGCTGAATGCAGAAGTAGGTGGTTAATTTCCATATTCGGTTCTTTTTAGAGCTGAATATCCTCTTGTGCAAGTGAAACAAGCTAAGATCTGATTTTGCACAGATCTTAGTGTGCTTCACTTGCAAAAAAGAATATTCGGCTATGAAAAGAGACTCTGATAACAAGGTGAGGTTGCTGAAGACAGTTTAATGTCAACATTCATTCAAAATGGCAAGACTGAGCAGCAAGGTAGTTATACTGCATCAGCAAGGTCTCTCCCAGGCAGAAATGTCAAGGGGTTTCCAGATGTGCTGTCCAAGCTCTTCTGAAGAAGCACAAAGAAACAGGCATCTATGAGAACTGTATGCGCAGTGCTTGCCCAAGGAAACTTGGTGCAGCATATGAAAGACACATCGGGGGATATTTATCAATACACATTCGGCACTATTTGACACTTTTTCAAAGTTATCAAATAGTTAAAAGGGACGCTCGCGGCTATTCCGCGCCTACCTCTCTCCCGCCTCTCCCCTCTTCAATCCATCCTAAATGTCTCTGCTAGGCTAATCCACCTCTCCTGACGCTCTGTATCTGCTGCACCTCTCTGCGAGTCCCTTCACTGGCTCCCCATCCACAGCAGAATTAAATTCAAAATTCTCATCCTGACCTACAAAGCCCTCACCAACGCAGCCCCTTCCTACCTGTCCTCACTCATCAACAAATATACTCCAGCCCGCCCCCTAAGATCCAACAATGACCTGTTCCTTGCATCTTCTACCATCACCTCCTCCCATGCTAGACTACAGGACTTCTCTCGTGCGGCACCAACCATCTGGAATGCACTTCCTAGAGCTGTCAGACTCTCCCCTAACCTTTCCTCCTTTAAACACTCCCTAAAGACCTTTCTGTTCATGGAAGCCTATCTCCAAATCAGTAACAAATGAATTCCACTTGCCTAATTGCTGCCCTCATCTAACTCCACACTAACATCATTCTCACCTTTGCAGTCCCCACCTCGTGTTTCTCACCCTCCTACCCATCTAGATTGTAAGTTCCCACGGGAATAGGGCCCTCAATTCCCCTTGTATTTGTTTGTTAAACTTTGTCTGGTGTCTTTTATATTGTATTGTACTGTACTTTTATCTTTGTAACATGGACATCACTGCGGAATCTGTTTGTGCTTTATAAATAAAGAATAATAATAAATGATTATAATTCCGGCCCAGCCAGCATACCTGGTTTTCAATCCGCCACCATGGAGGCTGCGGATGCCATAGGAATCAATGGGAGTCTGGAAGCAGCGAAAGCTTATGTTTGATACTGCCAGATATCCTATTGATTTATATGGTAGAAAACCAGTTACGTTTACCCCTAACATAAGCCCCGAGTCTAAACACCCCTAATCTGCGCCCCAACATCGCCACCAGCCACATAATGTTATTAACCCCTATTCTGCCGCTCCCCGACACAGTACCAACTAAATAAATGTATTAACCCCTATCCCGACGCTTCCGGACCCTGCCACCACTAAATAAAGATATTTACCCCTAAACCTCTGGCCTCCCACATCACTACCATTAACGAAACCTATTAACCCCTAAACTGCCAGCCCCCACATCGCCATAAACTAAATTAAGCTATTAACCCCTAAACCTAACAACCCGCTAACTTTACATTAAAATGACAACATCCCTATCTTAAAATAAATTTAAACTTACTGCAGAATTAAAATAAACTAATTCTAAACTATTAATAAACCTACCCTAAATATTATACTAAAATTACATTAAACTAGCAATTAAATTAACTATTTTACATATTAAAAAACCCTGTTCAAATTATTTAAATCTACTTTGAAAAATGACTAAATTACAAAAAAAATAAAGTTACAAGAAATAGAAAATACTAAATTACGGAAAAAAACCCCACAGTATCAAAAATAAAAATGAATAACACCTAATCTAACAGCCCTATCAAAATAAAAAGCTCTATCAAAATAAAAAAGCCCCCCCAAAATAAAAACCCCTAGCCTACAATAAACTACCAATGGCCCTTAAAAGGGCCTTTTTCACCTGTAAAAAAAATACAACAGTAAAACCCACCACCCAACCAACCAACCCCCCCCCAAATAAAAAGCCTATCTAAAAAACCTAAGCTCCCCATTGCCCCGAAAAGGGCATTTGTATGGGCATTGCCCTTAAAGGGGCATTTAGCTCTTTTACCTGCCCAGACCCTACTCTAAAAATAAAACCCACCCAAAAAACCCTTAAATAAACCTTACATTAACCCTCGATGATCCACTTATAGTTTTTGAAGTACCGCTTGAAGGATCCATCCAGACGGCATGTAATATATACTGTATATAATAATATAGTTAATTTAATTGCTAGTTTAATGTAAATTTAGTATAATAGTTAGGGTAGGTTAATTAATAGTTTAGAATTAGTTTATTTTAATTCTACAGGTATGTTAAGTACAGGTAAGGGTTAATAGCTTAATTTAGTTTATGGCGATGTGGGGGCTGGCGGTTTAGGGGGTTAATATGTTTAGTTAATGGTAGTGATGTGGGAGGCCAGAGGTTGAGGGGTTAATACATTTATTTAGTGGCGGCTAGGGCCAGAAGTGGCAGGATAAGGGTTAATAACTTTATTTAGGTTGCGGCGGGCTCCGGGAGCGGCGAGATAGGGGTTAATAAATTTTATTTAGGTTGCGGCGGTGTTGGGGAGCGGTGGGATAGGGGTTAATAACTTTATTAAAGTTGAGGCGAGGTCCGGGAGAGGTAGGATAGGGGTTAAACATTTTAGTATAGTGGCAGCGTTTAGTGACATGGTATAAATAAAGTTGGTATAAAGCCGAATAGCAGTGAGATAGATGACTGTTAGTTAACAACAGTACGATGCTCATCACCTCGTTCTTGGTGCGCAGCTTTTTTTATAAATATTGACATTGTATTCAGGTCCGCGGCCACCATGTTAGGTGATGTTAGGCGAGCGTATTGGTGCCGGCAAATGCAGCATAGTTGAGGCTTTGATAAATATCCTCCATCATGCTTACTTCCCTGCACAAACAGAAAATGTCCAGCAGTGCAATCAGCTCAGAATTGGCAGAAATAAGTAGAACCCTGGAACTCCCATCTACTATCCAGATAAGTCTGGTCAAAAGTAGAAGATTTGGGGTCAAAAATCCATACCTCCATTTTGGAAACAAGGCCAAGTGACTCAACTATGTACAAAAACACAGGAA
The DNA here is from genome assembly GCF_027579735.1 of Bombina bombina. Taxonomy (NCBI): domain Eukaryota; kingdom Metazoa; phylum Chordata; class Amphibia; order Anura; family Bombinatoridae; genus Bombina; species Bombina bombina. Next base: position 769,634,909 of record NC_069499.1, read on the forward strand.
CTGTGGTGCAGAAAAATGTCAGCAGGTACTCTGGTCTAAGTCAACATTTTAAGTATTTGGCTGTAGCAGAAGGCAGTTTGTTCACCAAAGGCCTTTAGAGAAGTATAATAATGAGTGTCTGCAGGCAACAGTGAAGCATGGTGGGAGGATCCTTGCATGTTTGGAGTTACATTTCTGCTATGAGTTGGGATTTGGTCAGAACTAATGGTCTTATTACTGAGATGTACAAGCAGATACTTATCCATCATGCAATACCATCAGGACGGCATCTGATTGGCCCCAAATGTGTTCTGCAGCATGACAACAACCCCAAACATACAGCCAAAGTCATTAAGAACTATCTTCAATTTTCGCCCTGCAAAGAAACACACAGAGAATGTAGAGAGAATTGGATAACCAGTTAGTGACTCTTTAGGCCTAGAATTGGCCACCCTGGTCTACTAGATCAATGTAAGCTTATTGAAATAAAGACTCACATATTTAATAGAAAAGCAAAACAATTAATACAGTTATCTCTTTTAAAGGGACACAATACCCATACATTTTCTTTGAAGATTCTGATAAAGCATACAATTTTAAACAATTTTCCAATGTATTCAATTATATCATTAGATTCATTATTTTAGTATCCTTTGCTGAAGGATTGCAATGTGCTACTAAGAGCTAGATGGGCACATGACAATCATCAGCTAGCTTCTAGTATTGCTTTGTTGCTCCTGAGCCTACCTTTGTATGCTTTTCAACAAAAGATACAAAGAGAAAAAAGAAAATTAGATTACATAATTAAATTGGAAAGCGGTTTAAAATGATATGATCTATCTTAATTATGAAAGAACAATTTTGGGTTTCATGTCCCTTTAACTACAAACTACATGGTTTATAGATCTTTTTCCTTAGCCGATATCTAGTATCTCACCATGTAAAAAGCAAATATAAATTAGGGCATGCAAAAAAAAAATTATATTTGGCTGAAATAAAGATTCTGTATCAATTAAAAAAATAAATCTCTATTGAGAGAGCTCTCTATTTTATATGTTGTTATATTTATGATTGTATACTAGCTCTCAAAATCTTAGTGAAACAGGTGTGTAGGATACTATAGGAAATGGATAAACATGTTTCACTGTAAATATGTTTGTTTTTTTAATTGGAGGATATGATCAGAATTCTATGAGATAGTAATCACCAGTTATTGGAAACTAAGACTGCATGTACATATATTGGTTTATTTGGAAGAAGCAATTCATTATGATTATTCATCTATTTACATCTATAACTGGGGACAACCTTTCCATTTTGTTTGCGGTAAGAAACCACATTCTGCCAAAAGCTTTGACATTAATTAGAATTCACAGTGAGAGAGACGATAAGGAGCACCGGACAATGAGTCCATAAACTTAAATTTTATTCAGCAATGACAGCAAGGTATTAAAACTTGGTAAAAGCACATGTTCCTAAGACAGGAGGTAGATGCAGATCCCGCTAACGCGTTTTGACATTAGCCGTAATCATAGCTAAAGGACTCTGATATCCTTAACTTTATTTAAAACCCAAACAATGTTGCTTTGGGTCAAAGCATTAACCAACGTCATTGTTGCTCTCCTCCCACACTATGTGCTCATTCTCCTGCTTATCAGTACTACCGCAACAAATGTATACAGTCTTCAATACAAATCACTACAATTGCAACATTACTAAAAATTTTATAGTATCTACATAGAGTAGAAGAATACAATGTACCATGTCAATGATTTCAGCATATCACACAAATTGTTATAATGTAATGTCTTTTGTAAACAGATGATACGGGAAATTCTATTCTAATATTTTACTACATATCTTGAAATAAGAAAGTGATTAGTTAATAAGTTATTGAGTCCCTGATCTAGTGTCTATACTATATGTACAAGTTTCAATGGTCATATTCGGATTAAACTATTAGACACCTTGATTCTTCATCAATACCAAAGATTTATATGACTCAAAAGACTAGACTCCAAGTATTGTGTCATGAAAGATAATATATACCAAACATCTTAAAAAATTCAGTGAAAGATACTACAAAATTTCTATATCTATAGGTATACTCATTTGACTATAGTGTCTTAGGTGATAAATGGTTTGTTAGGGTAGTATTAATTTATGACATCATATTCCAATTTTAATCCTAGCGGCACTCTGGTTTTTAGCCTATGTATCCAATAGACTTCTCTTTGGGCCAATCTGAAATCTTTGTCTTGTCCCTTACGTCCACTATGCACTACTTCAATAATTGTCCATCTCAAACTGTTCAGACTTTTTTGGTGCTGTAATTTGAAACTAGGGGAGTTGACAAACCCCCCCTTTGATGTTAGTTACATGTTCTCTTATTCTCTGTTGTACTTCTCTAGTTGTGAGACCTACAGTATGTATTGTAGATTACATTATACACAGGTTATAAGGTATACACCATACGTTGACCTACAATTTGTACACATTTGACGTTGAAATTATTCACCTGTGTTCATACTTTTAAAGGAATTTCCAATTGTCAAAAATTTAAATGCTTTACAAGAAAGATTGCTGCATTGGTCAGTATTTGAATCTAAGCCATGAGCTAGATGTTTCCACCTGGCTCCTCAACTTAGTGAGTGCCACTTGGTTTCTTATGAATTTTCATTTTCTAAAGGCATATCTGCAGCCTTTCTTGGAAATTTCAATGAGTTTGTCATCAGCCTGAAGTAGGGTAAAATGTTTTTTATGATATCACATATCTGGTAGTTGCTATACTGTGTGACAAAATGTACTATATCATCTACTGAGTGTCTTTACCCTTTCTCCTGTATGAGATCTTACCTATGTATTTTATCTACAGTGGTTCTCGCTTAATTAATTATCTTATTGGGATAACCTCAATTTTTTAACCTCTTTGCTAAAGAATCTGCATGTTGAGAAAACAATTCTTCATTGGTACAATTCCGTCTCAGTCTGATGAATTGGCTTTTTGCCACTGATTTGAAAACCCTCTTAAGGTGCAAGAAGAAGGGTATTCCCAGCTATGGGTTTTCAATAAACCTCTGTTTCTATTTTTCCATCAAGAGAACCTTTCAAACATACATCTAAATAGTGGATGACCTGTTTTTGAAATTCTGAGATAAATTTAATGCCTATATCATTATAATTCAAAAGGGCTACAAATTTTTCTGCACTCTTCCCATCTCCATGCCAAACAAATATGAGATCATTGATATATCTACGGTACTAGAATATCTTCTCCCTTAGGGGGTGTGCACTTCCATAAATGTGAGCCAGCTTCCACCAACCCATGAACAGGATGGCATAGGAGGGGGCAAACTTTGCCCCCACTTCTGTCTCACATCTCTAGAGGTAAAACACCCCATCAAAGGAGAAAAAATTATGTGTCAACAAAAAATGAGTCACTCTAATGACAAATTTGCAAAAAGAATCACTGTATTCTGAGGTTCTATTTAAGAAAAACTCTAATGCTTCAAGCCCCTCGGAGTGTGGTATAGAGGAATACAATGCTTGCATATTTACTGTAAGCCAACCATAGTCTTTCTCCCATGTGATAGATTCCAATTCATTTAGCAGTTGTTTCATATCTCTCAAATGGCTATGAAGGCCCCCAACAATGGGTTGGAGTATCTCATCTAACCACTGTAAAGATGTTCTGTTAATGATCCTATTCCACTCACCATTGGTTTTACCAGCAATATTTTGTAAACTGTTATGAATTTTGGGCAAGTGATTAAAAATTGGAATTGTTGGATTTCTTGCATAGAGAAATTCCTTTGTATGAAGGTTGAAGAATCCCTCCTCAAAAGCATCCTCAATCAGTTGGCTTATTTCCCTTTGGAATCTTAAAGTTGGATCCACCTAAAATATAGTGAATGTTTGTGTAGTCTTAACTGTCTAAGCGCTTCTAAAACGAAATCCTCTTTGTTCATCACCACTATTGAGCCCCCCTTAACTACTGCTCTGATTACTAGATTGTGGTTTTTACTCAGATTTCTTAAGGCTTGTTTATCAATCTTTGTCAAATTCATTTTTCTATTGTTAGAGGTGTAAGCCAATTAAGTCAAATCAGTTTCTACCCTTTTTTATTATTTTTTTCCAGAACAGGGCCTCTACTTTGTATGGGATAGAAATTTGACAGATTTTTGAACGTTGGAAGAATTTTCATCGAGTTCCCACTCCCAGAGGTATCTCCTTCAACAAGCAGTTCCTCAAGCGTAGCTAAATCACAAAATTCACAAAATCTCAATTGTTTTTCTTTTACTCTCAATGTCTGTTTCCCTGAAAATGCATAACGTGAGGATTCACTCTCTGAGAAATGTTTCTTCAAAGTGAGATTTCTGATTAACTTATTAACATCCAGCAATGTTTGAAATAAATCAAAATCCTGTGCTGGAACAAAATTAAATCCCAGTCCTAAAACTGGACAGACTAAGAATGGGGACAGGTAGTCAAGTTATCCTTTTTATAGGTGTGTTAATCTGTCCATGCCCACTATGGGGAGGGGAATCTCTCTCTACAACTACTCTACACCATTTTGGGTTGGGATCTACTTTTCAAATAACTAGCTTAAAGATATATATATATTCTGATCTTTGGGATATAATTGACTTTGTATATATGGTTCCTGAAAATGCCAACAGCAAGCAACTCCCATCTACTGTATATAATCGGTCTGAAGTTCTGTGTTGACAATTTATGTTTTTTGTCCCCAGGAAAACTTTCTGCAGCCCATAGTTGATATTAAAGACATTTGGGACTGAAACTGACAACTCCCTTTATATTTACAGAATTAAATATTATCTTAAGTTTACAGTAATTTGCAGAGCTTGCCAGAGAAATTGGTTCACGCTTAAAATAAGAATTTGCCCCATCTAATTGTACATTAAAGTTAGTTGGTTTGTGTGTTATTGAGATGCATCCATATGGAGAGGATGAAACAGAACTTTCACCATAACAGGAATCCTCAGATAACTGCTGCATATTAAGATGCTAAAGTGTGCTTATCTTTAACAAGAATTTTAATGTTTTTTAAATATTATGTATGCATTTGTACTCGTCTATCCGTCCTAATAAGGACTCCCAGGCAATGGGGCCGATTTATCATACCCCGTAGGCATCTGTTTCCGCGTGAGCATTCAGGTTTGCCGTAAACAGGAGTTAAGAAGCAGCAGTCATAACACTGCCGCTCCTTAACTCGTCCGCCATCTCAACCCATACAATTGGGTTGATTGATACCCTCTGCTAGCGGCTGATTGGCTGCGAATGTGCAGGGGGCGGTATTGCACAAGCATTTCACAAGTAATGCTTGTGCAATGATAAATGCCGAAAGTGTATGCTGTCAGGATTTATCGATGTTAGGCAGACATGATCCGCTACAGTGGATCATGTCTGCCCAACAATAAAAAATCTACCCTATAGTCTGAACACTGGGCTGAATCAAAAGAGCAGAAAGTGGCAGAATCATCAGAGAATATGTACTTGACTCACATTTCTGTAACTCCTCCCGTTACCGGTCATATCGCTCTGCAAACTTGTAATTGATGTTTAGCTTGTGCATGCTGCTAGTTACCAGGAAACACGTGTCCCAGAGGGACCAATTAAAGAGCCAGCCGCGATCTACCAGCAGCACCTTTGCGATCGACTGGTAGATCGCGATCAATCTATTGGGCACCCCTGGTCTACGATATAGGCCAAGATATAGAAAATACATGTTTATATGATTAAAATTTCTTTTTTTTTCTAACAATTTTTGTGACTTTTCTTTTTTGAAATACCTGTTCAAACAATCTCAGTCACCAAAAAACTGACCAGAACAGAAAATGTTTAAATTCTGATCACCATATTGGGATTTCTGGTAGGGATCGAGTTTTAAAAAGACAAAAGTACTGTAAATTACAAACACACTACGCATTAAGTAAAAATTAAAATAAGAGGCATATTTCTTAAAGACATTTCTAGATATTGCTGTCATGAATCCCATTATCTCGCATTTCCTACAGCTTCTCATTAGTGGCACGAGATATCATGTATCATGTATATTATATATATACATATGTAAATTTATGTCCTGCCCAATACCAACAGATTATACAATAGTCACAATACTTAACATTACAAACATGTCAGAATGGCTCATTTTAGGCTCATCAAGTAAACTTGTGAAGCAATATTTTTACCATTTTACACCTGCCAATTATTGGCAACTATGTAAATTCGCCCTTTCTGTATTATAACTAATACAATTTTTTTATCTTTTTCATTAGAAATGAAAGTATGAATATGTAACTGAAAAAAATAACAAAAATATCTGGATTAAATAATCTCAAGTAAATGTAATTGAGTTATTTTAAAGTGAATGATTGTGCTCAAAGCATGCACACATTAATATACATTTGGAGGGCTTATGGGAGCTAAAGTTTTACGAGTGTGGATAAGTCTGTTAATATCTTCATATTGCATTAAATCTCATAGCTTCATATACATTTCTTCTCTGACAAAGACATAATAAAAAAATGTTGTGTCTCTCAAGATACATCTCTCTATCTCTATCTCTCTCTCTATATATAGTTATTTACTGCCAGAAAACTGTACAGGCTTATTATAAGATCACAGAAAAATGTTTCAAGATTCTGACCCCAAGTCCAATATTTAGTCTAATTTTTTGGGCTGTAACTTCAGTCAGAGCTAAGCAAATCTAGTGCCAAAAAAAGACAGCTGTTACAACTAAAAGCATCAATTGTAAACAGTAGCAAAGGGAAAATGCTGGGCCTTTATCACATTTACACAATCTCTGGCAATTATTCATCACATAAAACAATCTGTCAGCGAATAATATGCAAGATTTGTATCTCCTTTTTTAATCCAGGGCTGTTCATAACCTTGTTGGATTTTATTTAGTAAAGTAATCAGCAGATTTGCCTAATGTAGTGTTAAAAGTGGTTGAGGAACTCAGAGTTTTGTTAAATTCCTTACATATAACGAGTATAATCTCATATCGGCCAATAATAAACAGGAACCCACAATCCTTACTGGGTCTTTATCTTCTTTTCCCGCACCCAACAAAGTGCTAGAGAATAGTGGTTCAGAGGGATTCACATAATTTAAAGGGACATGAAATAAAATAAAAAATATTTCATGATTCAGATAAAGCATCCAATTTTAAACAAATTTTCAATTTACTTATTTGATCAAATTTGATTTATTATCTTGGTATCCTTTGTCGAAGGTGCAGCAGTGCAGTAGTGGGAGCTAGCTGGACACATCAGGTGAGCCAGTCACATCAGGTATATATGTACAGTCACCCAGCAGCTTAATCTAGCATAGTACTAATTTTTAAAACTCTTGAGAAAATACATTTTCATGGATGAAATGGTTAATATGCCACAAAAAATAAAAACGTATTTTAGAAACAACATGGTCATGTCAAATTTAGTTGATGAACATAACAGCATATGCAATAGACATTACTGTATATATTTTTCATTTTAATTTGGCACCATGCCCACAGAAGATGCTGACTCTATTATAACACCATGGTATATCTTGATTGTCAGACGTTGATAAAATTAAATGCAATTATTGAAGCATACGGATAGTAAATTGAGCTTGTTTCAGTTCAATGAAACTATGACTCACACATATACTAAAACAACAATCACATACCAGGTCTCTGTTACAAACATAAGTGGTGTTATACAACATCATATATATACAGTTTTCAGCAGAATGACTTGTCTGATAATTCCATGCAGGCAATCTGGTAGCTCATTCTAGATTGCCTTTAATGTTTGTTTAAAATGACATACAAGTGGAAAAAGAAAATGACCTAATGTAGTAGAGCAGTTTATTATCTCACTGTTGCTTGCATTTAACAACTGTGATCACAATCTATAGGCCAATTGTTTGTTTTTTCTTCAATAGGAATTCTTCAGATAATAGGCACTATTTTATTTGAGGTGATCACAATTGATAGCTATCATGTGTTTATTGAACCTAACAACTTATTCTCAGTTTACCAATAACACGCCTTATACATGGCACAGTTCTGTTGAAGATTTTCGGAATATATTGCACTTATCAAATTCAACATCTAAAGAGACTTGATAAAGTGAAAAAAGGCCTTTTAGACATATTTGCAAGTATTTTAAGATAATTTGGAATAATTATGTTGCACATGGACAAAATACACCCTAAAATAGCCATGGATGGCATTTTAGATGTATATGTACCTGAGGAAGGGGCGTGACACTAAAACGCATAGTGATAAAGTATATACAAGTCTAGCCAGGCAAATTAAGAGCTATTATATTGGTTTCACATTGTAGAAAAGACACATGCTCTATACCTGCAATATTTAAATTATTGTTTTTTATTCTGTTTTTATATAACAATCGCTAGTATTGTTTAAATTATATATTGTATTCATTGCGGGCTACTATTTAGACACCGCTTAATGCCCATATTCTTTTTTTTTTTATATAATTTTAATTGGTTTGAAGAAAAAAAAAAAGAGCAAAATTAAAAGGTATACATAAGTTCATTGACCTAAGAAAATGTATATTTAAACATAAGGTATGAGCTCGCAGGCTCAGCAAAAAAAACAAAATGTGTCTTAAACATTAAACAAAGTCATCATCAATCACCATAATATATAATTTGATCACATGAACGTACTTAACTCTGCATTAGCATCATACAGTAGAGTATATTATCAGTATTTGGGGGTGGGAAACAAAAAAAAACCCACAACCCCCATACCCAAGTCTCCCCTCCCCCCTAAGCTGTTATCCAATCTATGGCGTATTTAGTTAGAGCCGCTAAATTGTAGGCTTTAATATCAGGAAAGGCAAAACCTGCGGTGAATTTACCTCGTTGGAGTCTATCTAAGGCAATTCTTGGTCTTTTACCCTTCCAGATGAATCTAGAGCAGATTTTATTAAATAGGACTATTTCGGCTTTATGTAATAAAAGATGGATTTTTTTTAATAAATATAATAGCTTAGGTAATAAAATGGTTTTAATCAGCATTATTCGTGCAGCCAGTGAAATTGGTAGGTTCACCCACTCTGTCAATTTCTTTTTACATTCTGCTAGGACCCTCAGGAAGTTTAGGTCATACCATTCTAATGGGTTATTTGACAATATAATTCCCAAATATTTTATTTGTGTGGGGAAGGGAAGCTGCCTAGTTGGCCTAGATTATCTATTTAGCCATAACAATTCTGATTTCCCTATATTAATAGTATAGCCTGAATTAGCACCATATATCTGTGTAGCTTTTAATAGTTTGGGTAGAACTTTATCTACATCACTTAAATATATCAATAAATCATCTGCATATAATGAAAGTACAAATTTTTGACCACCAATTTGTACACCGGGTAGAAGATTTTGCAATAATATTGCCAGGGGTTCCAATGCTAGATTGAATAGCAATGGGGAGAGGGGGCATCCCTGATGAGTCCCTCTCTGTAAATTGAATCTATTTGTTGTAGATCCATTGAGTATAACTGCCGACCATGGGTAATTATATAGACTCTTTTTTAGATTATAAAGTTGCCCTGAAAACCAAATTTATCTAAAGTCGTAAGTGATCCCAGCTTATATAGTCAAACGCTTTTTCAGCATCAACTGATAAGATCGCCGCTTCCAACATCTCATCTTGTTTTTTGCTTTTTATCTTATCCCATATATACTTCAAAATCAACATCGTTTTCCGAATATTCTTAACAGCTGGCATAAAGCCAGCTTGATTTTCATCAATAATTTCTGTGAGAAATGGCTTTAATCGACTAGCAATTATCGAGGTTAGAATTTTATAATCAGTATTAAGTAGGGATATTGGGCGATATGAAGAAGGGTTTTATGGGTCTTTATCTTTTTTAAGAATAAGTGTGATGTTGGATGCGGCAAAGCCAGAGGAGCAGCTATCAGCCTGTATAACATACCTATTGTATATTTTATGTAGCACAGGTATAATTTCTTCAGACAAAATTTTATAGAACTCTGCAGGCAACCTATTGGGGCCCGGGGCTTTATTTAATTTCAGAGCTTTTATTCCATCTTCAATTTATTTTATTGTAATTGGGCTACTTAAACTTTAAATAGCTTTTTGTGAGATTCTGGGTAGCTTTACTACCTCCCAAAATATATTTTTTGCTTCTAGGTCAATTTTCCCAGCTGAATATAAATTTTTATACAATTCTGTAAAAACCCTCTGAATTTCGGGGTTGGAGGTATATCTATTTGGTCCCTGCTTAATTGGCGCTATGTTATTGTTCATTCTTAATTTAGTAATATGAGCTAGGAATTTGGCGGATCTGCCTCTAAAACCACTGTATAGTGCTTTAATTCGTGCCTCCTCTTGTAACATGTTCTGTTTTAAGAACAGATCTCTCTGAGTCTTTAGATTGATATATTTGTCCTAGTGCTGTTTTATGGGATGTGAAAGGTATGCATTATAGCTGTTTTAACCGATTTGGATAACTGTGAATCCCGTAGTTTATTTTTCCTTTTAATCATATATAAATAAACCTTAATAACTCAACTTAATACCGCTTTCCCTGTTTCCCAGAAAATTTCACTTTTATCTTTGTATAAATGATTAAAATTAGCAAACTCCTGCCGTCTAACCAATTATGGAAAATGGGGAAGAATAAGGGGCCCATTTATCAAAGGGCTTGCGGACCTGATCCGACACTGCGGATCAGGTCCGCAAGACCTCGCTAAATGCGGAGAGCAATACGCTCTCCACATTTAACATTGCACCAGCAGCTCACAAGAGCTGTTGGTGCAACGCCGCCCCCTGCTGACTCGCGGCCAATCGGCCGCCAGCAGGGAGTTGTCAATCAACCCGATCGTATTCGATCGGGTTGATTTCCGGCGGTTCCTGTCCGCCTGCTCAGAGCAGGCGGACAGGGTTATGAAGCAGCGGTCTTTAGACCGCTGCTTCATAACTTGTGTTTCTGGCGAGTCTGAAGACTCGCCAGAAACACGGCCCTTCAAGCTCCATACGGAGCTTGATAAATGGGCCTGCTTGTCATTTGCGTTAGGCCATTGACAGGCTTTATGTTTAAATTCTAATGTGATAATTGCATGGTCAGAGAGAATTATCTCTTGAATGTCAGCCTTTATTTCCCTACCTGATAAGATATCAGAAACTAGGAACATGTCTATTCGTGAAAATGTTTGGTGGCTTATAGATACACAAGTAAATGCTTTCATTTGTTCAGTCCCATTACGGGTAATCTTTATTGCTTAAATGCTTTCATATCTGGGTTCTGAAGCCTCCATATATCCCGTGTCCCCGTTTTATTGCAGAACTTTTGCAGGATACATGATTTCCTGTCCTTTTTATTCCCTAGTTTACTATTTAGTCTGTCCAAATGAGTTGTGAAGGTTAGATTAAGATCACCTCCAATTATTAAGTTCTTTCCTCGATATTCTGAACATTTTAGGGCAAGTACATCCAAGAATTTATTGTCGACCACATTTGGACGATATAGATTACATAATGTGAAAGTGATTTTGTCTATTTCAAAATTAATAATCTGAAATCTTCCATTCGGGTCAATTGTTTTATTTAATATTTTGTATGTCAAATGTTTATTAATTAATATAGAGACGCCTTTTTTCCTGGTGTCACATGCAGTTGAAATGACCTCACGAACTCACTTGCTTTTGAGCTTAATAGCTTATTGTTCTTGTAAATGTGTTTCTTGCAGCATAACTATATCCGGTTTATGTGAGCCTAGAAGTTTAATTATGGCTTTTCGCTTAATTGGGGATGTAATCCCACCCACATTCCAAGATAAAATTTTAAATGTATTACTCCCCATTTACTTTATATCCAATATTTACCACCAAACCAACATCAGCTTATTAAATAGTGTGAGGGGTGATATGAAAGGGTGGGGTGGGAGAAGAGAGGCGAAAAAAAATAATAATGCCCATATAACTTTTTAATGTTTTAAATGTTTTTTTTACTTTATGGGATTTGACAATAAAGTGATATGAATTTTTAATACATTGTGCATTTGGAATTAGCTCTTGCTGTATACAGCGCTGTTTATACATATTTATATATATATATATATATATATATATATATATATATATATATATATATATACTGTATATATAAATATCTATCTAAATTTAACCATTGAACCACTTGGTTACAAATAAACACCAGTGACTAGACCTGTGCAGCACTGAATAATTTGTTTTGGATTAATTATTTGGAACAAATATTCTGAAAAATTAGTTTTTTAGACAATGTGTGTGCTGCACTATTCGGTATTTGGTTTAAAATGAACTGAACACTGAATATTTGTTAACATTGACACTTGTTTTCATTAAAAAAAATTGTAAATATTATCTTGCTGCAGGTGACACAGTGTCACCTGTAGGAAACTTACCTATAGCGCGCTGGTGACCCCCACTAATCCGCTTCTTCTTTATAGACTCTACAGCCGCGCTAATGGGAATATTCGTGTGGCGGATACCAGAGCCTTCGCTAAAAGATCTCTCCTTTAGAGATGTTGGGATTCCAATATTCCACAGCACCATAAATTATTTGCTAAATTTATTTTATTTCAGCATAATAACAGCACAGGTATGCCTAGAGCAGGCGGGGGCTGTGCTAATCGGACTCTTCTTCACACAGTCAAGGTGTGGCCCTGGACTCTGTAAATAAGGTCAGATTAGCAAGACCCCCCACCTGCACTAAAGGAGACAGTCCTTTCCCTCATCTCTGAAACATGCACTGGTCACACCTATCCTCAAAAAACCTTCTCTTGATCTAACCTCCCCATCCAACTACCGCCCTATTTCCCTACTACCTCTTGCCTCAAAGCTCCTTGAAAAGCTAGTATATGGACATCTATCCCATTTCCTTACACTAAACTCTCTTCTTGACCCACTGCAATCTGGATTTTGTCCCGATCACTCCACAGAGACCCCAATTGTCAAGGTTACCAATGACCTACTTGCAGCAAAATCCAAAGGCCACTTCTCTCTGCTTATACTCCATGATCTGTATGCAACCTTTGACACTGTCGACCACCCTCTTTTGCTCCAAACCCTGTAAACCTTCGGCATCTGCGACACAGCTTTCTTGTGGTTCTCTTCCTATCTATCTAACTGTACCTTTAGTTTAGCCTTCTCTGGAGCATCCTCTGCCCTGTTACCTCAAGGCTCTGTCCTCATTCCCCTTCTCTTTTCAATCTACACGTCATCATTATGCTCCTTAATAAAGTCCCACAGGTTTCAATACTATTTGTATGCCAATGACACCCAAATCTACCTCTCTACACCAGACCTACCTCCTTCCTTACTATCCCATGTCACTAACTGTCTTTCTCATTTCTCATCTTGGATGTCCTCTCACTACCTTAAGCTAAATCTCTCCAAAACTTAACTCCTTATTTTCCCCCTTCTTCCAAAATCTCCACCCCCCCCAATTTTCTATAACTGTTTATAATTTCATCATTACCCCTACCCCGCATGCCTGATGTCTTGGGGTCACACTTGACTAAGAACTTTCTTTGACTCCTCACATTCAGTCCTTGGCTAAAGCCTGCTGCTTCCACCTTAAAAACATCTCTAAAATTAGACATTTCCTTACACAAGACACAACTAAGATTTTAAGCCACTCTCTCATCCTTTCCCGCCTTGACTATTGCAACTCCGTTCTCTCTGGTCACAGTAACTGCCACCTAGCTCCTTTACAATCCATAATGAATGCCTCTGCCAGACTCATCTTTCTTACACGTCGCTCTTCATCTGCTGCACCTCTCTGACAATCCCTTCACTGGCTTCCTCTTGCCTCCATTAAACACCAAATCCTCACTCTGACATACAAAGCCCTCAACTGCACTGCTCCCCCCTACATTTAAGACCTTGTCTCCAGATACTCTCCCTCCCGTTCCCTTCCCTCTGCTCACCATCTCCTCCTCTCCTCCTCTCTTGTTACTTTCTCACATTCCTATTTACAGGACTTCTCCAGACTGGCTCCTATCTTTTGAAACTCCCTGCCTCGCTCCACAAGACTCTCCCCTAGTTTTAACAGCTTCAAGCGCTCCCTAAAGACCCTACTATTCAGGGATGCATACAACCTACACTAACCTTTCCTAACTTCATTGCTTTCCCCTTGCACCCCTTAGAATGTAATAGACATTTGCATTTCGTTTTGGACAAATTCGGACAAATTTTTGGCCGATTTGGCGATTCGGATGCATCCAAATTTCCGAATCGGCACATCCCAAAATATTCAGAAAAATTCAGAAAATTGATAAATTTGTTTCCGAATTTTCTGATCCATTATTCATATTCGGAAATTTTCATTGTTCCTAAACCGCAGTTCCTTGACACCAACTCTAAGTCTATAATAAAGGTATTAAACCTATTAACCCCTAAACCACGCCCCCCACACATCGCCAACACTAACTAAACCTATTAACCCCTAAACCGCCGTTCCGAAACATCGCCAACATGAACTAAACCTATTAACCCTTAACCGCACCCACCCAACATCACCGACACAAACTAAGCCTATTAACCCCTAAACTGCACCCCCTACATCGCCAACACTAACTAAACCTATTAACCCATAAACCACTATTCCGAAACATCGCCAACACAAACTAAGCCTTTACCCCTTAACCGCAACCCCCCCACATCACCACCACTAAATAAAGCTATTACCACTAACCCCCCCCCCCTCCCCAGCTTGGCAACACTAACTAAACTTATTAACCACTAAACCGCCATTCCAAAACATCACCAACACTAACTAAAGCTATTAACCCCTAAACCACCATTGCCAAACATTTTTAATACTAACTAAACCTATTAACCCCTAAACTGCCAGCCCCACATCGCAAAAACCTAAATTAATCTATATTAACCCCTAAACCTAACACCCCCTAACTTTAAAACTAACCCTAAACCTAACCCTAACCCTAAACCTAACCCTAACACCCCCTAACTTTAAAAAATTCAAATATAACTAAATTAAAGTTACAATTATTAACTAAATAATACCTATTTAAATCTAAATACAAAGTAACTTACCTATATAAACCCCTAAACCTAACAGCCCCTAACTTTAAACCTAACCCCTAAACCTAACCCTAAACCTAACACCCCCTAACTTTAACATAATTAAAATATAACTAAATTAAAGTTACAATTATTAACTAAATAATACCTATTTAAATATAAATACAAAGTAACTTACCTGTAAACTAAAACCTAAGCTAGCTACAATAACTAATAGTTATATTATAGCTAGCTTAAGTTTTATTTTTATTTCACAGGTAAGTTTGTATTTATTTTAACTAGGTAGACTAGTTAGTAAAAATAGTTATTAACTATTTACTAACTACCTAGTTAAAATAATTTCAAACTTACCTGTGAAATAAAAATAAAACCTAAGCTGCCTTACCCTAAAACCTACCATTACAAAATAAAAACTACCATTACAAAAAATAAAAACACTAAAATTACAAAAAATAAAAAACTACCATTACAAAAAAATAACAAACAAAATTATCCAAAACAAAAAAAAATTATTCCTATTCTAATACCCCTTTTTAAATAAAAAAACCCACCCCAAAATAAAAAAATCCCTAATCTATAATAAACTACCAAGGGCCCTTAAAAGGGACTTTTGTAGGCCCTTAAAAGGGCCTTTTGTAGGGCATTGCCCTAAAGAAATCAGCTCTTTTCCTACAAAACCTCCCCACAAAGACCCACTAACATTACAACCCCCCCACCAAGCCCACAAAATACAAATAAAGTTAACCTAATCTATCCATTGCCCAGAAAAGGGCATTTGTATGGGCATTTACCTTAAAAGGGCATTCAGCTCTTTTACTGCACTTAAAAGGGCATTCAGAGTGCCTACCTTAATCTAAAAAAAATCCAAGCCAAAACGGAAAAAAATTACACAAAATAACAAATGTATTATCAAAAGTAGTAAAAATTATTCCTATTCTAATACCCAGTTAAAAAAAAAAAACTCTCCAAAATAAAAAACCTAATCTATAATAAACTACCAATAGCCCTTAAAAGGGCCTTTTGTAGGGCATTGCCCTAAGTTAAACAGCTCTTTTGCTCACAAATAAATACAAAGACCAACTAACATTACAAACCTCCACCCCCCCAAACCCACAAAATAAAAAAAACTATCTAAAAAACCTAATCTACCCATTGCCCTGAAAAGGGCATTTGTATGGGCATTGCCCTGAAAAAGGCATTCAGCTCTTTTACTGCCCTTAAAACAGCATTCAGCTCTTTTAAGAGAGCCCACCCTAATCTAAAAAAAACCCACCCCAAAAAACCTTACATAAAACTTAACACTAACCCCTCTTTAGGTACTCACAGTTGTTGAACGATCTTCATCCCAGGTGCTCCATCTTCATCGAGGAGGCTCCATCTTCATCCATCGCGGGACCGGCATCTTCTTCATACCTGAAGAGGTGGGGCGGCGATCCGCAGAGGTCCAGGCCGAAGTCCGGGAGGAGGTCCAGGCAGAGGTCCTTCGATTGGACGTAGAGGTCCTCTTCATGCGATGGTCCGCCGCACACTGAGGATTGAAATGCAAGGTACCCCTTTTATACTGGGGTACCATTGCATTCCTATTGGCTGAAAATTTGAATCAGCCAATAGGAATACAAACTGATTAAATCTTATTGGCTGTTCAAATCAGCCAATAGGAATAGTTGTTTTTAGATAGTTTTTTTTATTTTGTGGGTTGGGGGGGTGGGTGTTTGTAATGTTAGTGGGTCTTTGTATTTATTTGTGAGCAAAAGGGCTGTTTAAGTTAGGGCAATGCCCTACAAAAGGCCCTTTTAAGGGCTATTGGTAGTTTATTATAGATTTTTTAAAATGGTTATTAGAATAGGAATATTTTTTATTTTTTTTATAATTTGTTTGTTATTTTGTGTAATGTTTTTTTTGGGGTGGTTTTTTTTTTTTAGATTAGGGTGGGCACTCTTAAAAGAGCGGAATGCCCTTTTAAGGGCAATGCCCATACAAATGCCCTTTCATGGCAATGGGTAGATTAGGTTTAACTTTATTTTTATTTTGTGGGTTTGGGGGTTGGGGTTTTGTAATGTTAGTGGATCTTTATGTTTTTCTTTTTTAGCAAAAGAGCTGTTAACTTTAGGGCAATACCCTACAAAAGGCCCTTTCAAGGGCCCTTGGTAGTTTATTATAGATTAGGATTTTTTTTATTTTTGGGTGTTTTTTTATTTTTATAAAAGGGTTTTAGAATAGGAATAATTTTTATTGTTTTGGATAATTTCATTTGTTATTTTTTTAAATGGTAGTTTTTTTATTTTTTGTCATTTTAGTGTTTTTTTATTTTTTGTAATGGTAGTTTATTTTTATTTTGTAATAGTAGCTTTTAGTGTAAGGCGGCTTAGGTTTTATTTTTATTTCACAGGTAAGTTTGTATTTATTTTAACTAGGTAGTTAGTAAATAGTTAATAACTATTTTTACTAACTAGTCTATCTAGTTAAAATAAATAACTTACCTGTGAAATAAAAATAAAATCTAAGCTAGCTACAATATAACTATTAGTTATATTGTATCTAGCTTAGGTTTTATTTCACAGGTAAGTTACTTTGTATTTAGATTTAAATAGGTATTATTTAGTTAATAATTTAAACTTTAATTTAGGTCTATTTAAATTATGTTAAAGTTAGGGGTTGTTAGGGTAAGAGAAGGTTTAGCGGTTAATATATTTTAATTTAGGTTGTTGCGATGTGGGGGCTGGCGGTTTAGTGGTTAATTAATAGGTTTAGTTAGTGTTGACGATGTGGGGGGTGTGGTTTAGGGGTTAATAGGTTTGGTTAGTGTCAGCTATATTGGGGAACTGTGGTTTAGGGGTTAATAGGTTTAGTTATTGTTGGCAATGTTTGGGAATGGCGCTTTAGGGGTTAATAGGTTTAGGTAGAGTTGGCAATGTGGGGGGTGCAGTTTAGGGGTTAATAGTTTTAGTTAGTGTTGGTGATGTCTGGGAACGGTGGTTTAGGGGTTAATACTTTTTTTAGTGATTTATTTAGTGTTGGCAATGTTTGGGAACGGAGGTTTAGGGGTATATAGGTTTAGGTAGTGTTGCGATGTGGGGGGTGCAGTTGAGGGGTTAATAGCTTTAGTTAGTGTCGGCGATGTCGGGGAACGGTCATTTCGGGGTTAATAACTTTATTTTGTTATTTAGTTAGTGTCGGCGATGTGGGGGGTTAATAGGTTTAGGTAGTGTTAGTGATGTGCAGGTATGGCGATTTAGGGGTTAATAGCTTTATCTAGTGGCAGCGTGGGTGGCGACAGTGGCGGTTTAACATAATTTTATTTCGGCAATCGCCGGAACATTAGTTAGAAATAACTATTCGGTCCATAATAAAGATTCGGTCCGACATTAATAATAATTCGGTAACGGTTTCGAATGCATCCGAATTTCAAAATTCGGAGAGACACAAATAAATTTTGAAAACCGAATTACCGACACATACCAAATTATTACGAATGTCTCAAACCAAATTTTTTTACGGCCCCAATCGAAACCAAACCAATCGAACCAAATTTTTTGATCGAGCACAAGTCTAGAATGTAAGCCTATGAGCCCAGCTGTTTGTAGATTGTCTTCATAAGAGCCGACCACAACAGTGCAGCTCTCGGCAGGGCCCTCTTCCCATTTGATCCCTATAAATGTTATCTTGTATACCGCCTATGTTTATAGCACTGTGGAATCTGTTGGCGCTCTAAAAATACCTGATAATAATAATAATAATAATAATAGCACAGGCTCTAAGATCCTCTGCTCTAATGTTCCTATTAGGACACTATGAAAAAGAGGTGGATTAGCGCAGCTCCCCTGAGCGCTATAGATATGTATTACACCTAATTTAATAAATAATGAATATACTAATGAGTTTTGTAAGTATATATTCCTTGTTCATTAACTTAGTCACAAATTCACATCTCTTCCAGTGACCAACAACTAATTTTCAAGAAGCATGGGTAAAACAGCAACTTTATTTACTAGTAACACACAGTGATTTACCCTGTTAGTTTACTGTAAGACAAATGTAGCAGTTCAATCCTTTGATTGCTTAAAGGAACATGAATCCCATTTTTTTTCGTTCATGATTCAGATAGAACATACCATTTTAAACAACTTTCCAATTTATTTATATTAGCTAATTTGCTTTGTTCTTTGGCTTCTTTTGCTGAAAGAAAACCTTGGTAGGCTCAGGAGCAGAAATGCACAACTGGGAGCATATTTTAAATAAATATAATATGCATTCTTTATTACTTCAGTTGATACTGTTTAAATATTAATTTGAAATATTTGATATCATTATATCTATCTATCTATCTATCTATCTATCTATCTATCTATCTATATCTATATATATATATATATATATATATATATATATATATATTTCTCAAATATCCACTTTTCATTAAACATAATGTTTCAGGGGTGCTTTCCCCATGTTCAGACAATCATACAAGTACATTTACCGCCACCATACTTTGATGTCTCAATGTCTTCGGTGCAGCATCCGAGTTCACTCGATGTCATCAATATGTGACCTACTTGTCAGTTTCTAAGCAACTCAGCATGAATTGAATCATCACTGTGACATGTTCTAGTTAAAGTTGATATTTGATATGTAATCCTGGAGAGTGCCTTCCTTTTGCTCATTTCAGTGGATTTGGAGAGAGTGCTTAAGCCATATGATGATATATATATATTCAAGATAAAATTACCAGGCTGACACTCTATATTATATATATCAAAATATAGATATAAATATAATGTATATATAGATTATATAGATACATATAAAAATATATTTGGGTTCACATATTATCATATTTGGATTTGGAGAGAGTGCTTAAGCCATTTGATGATTATATATATATATATATATATATATATATATATATATATATATATATATATATATATATATATACTGTATATAGTGTATATATACTGTATATACTGTATATATATATATATATATATATATATATATATATATATATAATTCTACAAAGGGTTTTTTTTTGGTTAAGCACACCACAAAAAGACTATTTGCAACCTAGCAAACACATTGTGGAAGTGCTACCTGGGTGACCAAACAATGGTTAGTTGATAAAAGAACAAAAAAGTGTAGGTGCACATTCAACCACTAGAGTCCACATGATTATGGCATATTTAAATATATACTTCAATTTGCTAAATATACTTACACTGTTCAAAATAAGATTGGGGATAAATATCTCACACAATAATATTGACATATATTTGAATTGCAAAGAATATTATCAGAAAACTATGCTTTTAAATAAAAATGGGATCTTAGTCACACAATATGATCATATTCTGCTAAGCCAGTCTACCACTTACAAGGTGTCCCAAAAATCAGACTGGTCCTATGCTAATCAGTATCCACACTGCAGCAAATTATGTCTATGCAGAGTTCATTAGCTATATATATATATATATATATATATATATATATATATATATATATATATATATATATATATATATATATATATGACACAAATTTTAAACTGGAACACACCTGAACTGGGTGGTGTGCATTAACCAAAAGGAGGGTTTGGTCAGCTCCCTAATTAAAATTCTACAAAGGGTTTTTTTTGGTTAAGCACACCACAAAAAGACTATTTGCAACCTAGCACACACATTTTGGAAGTGCTACCTGGGTGACCAAACAATGGTTAGTTGATAAAAGAACAAAAAAGTGTAGGTGCACATTCAACCACTAGAGTCCACATGATTATGGCATATTTAAATATATACTTCAATTTGCTAAATATACTTACACTGTTCAAAATAAGATTGGGGATAAATATCTCACACAATAATATCGACATATATTTGAATTGCAAAGAATATTATCAGAAAACTATGCTTTTAAATAAAAATGGGATCTTAGTCACACAATATGATCATATTCTGCTAAGCCAGTCTACCACTTACAAGGTGTCCCAAAAATCAGACTGGTCCTATGCTAATCAGTATAAAATTACCAGGCTGACACTCTATATTATATATATCAAAATATAGATATAAATATAATGTATATATAGATTATATAGATACATATAAAAATATATTTGGGTTCACATATTATCATATTTGGATTTGGAGAGAGTGCTTAAGCCATTTGATGATATATATATATATACTGTATATAGTGTATATATACTGTATATACTGTATGTATATATATATATATATTTATATATATATATATATATAAATAAATATATATACAATTTTACTGGAAGGAATTTTTTTTTCTCTTTAAATTAAACTCTTTATTTTGTATTGTCTTCCTTTCTGTGTTTAAACTTTATGCAGTTAAGACAATGGATTTTAGGAACTTCTAGCTGCCAATTCCTTGCTACCACGGCAGGTGTAATTTGTACAAGTAGGTGTGCTGGCAGGGATAGCGCTTCAAGTAGCAGAAGAGGAGACCCAAGGGTAGATAGAAAAGAAATTGTAATATTATTAGATATGGAACCTAAAATAATCAATGAATGTTCACCTTAGCATACCTCAACCTTTATAAGGTATGCATCCAATAGTGTGGGGATCTGTATCCCTGTGTCCCACGGGTATATTGCAGCTGTGTGCACGCATATTACAAGTTGGAAACAAAGGCGATTGCTTGAGCGCAATTGAATTTAACGCACATCGGGATAGCGTTACCTCAGAGCTATGATTAATATTCTTCTATGTTCTATGTAAAGACAATTGGAAAGTGAAATATTATATATTATATTTTCATGTCGGGTTAGCCAACTTGAGAAAACGCGATTGGGTTTGCGCTCGAGAAGTGTGTGTTTTTTTCCACTTTTCTTGCTTTATTTACTTCTATGGAAGAATATGTTAACGCGATTGCGATATTCTAACTTCGGCTTTTTGCGTGTGGTGTGTTAGTGCGCAAGCGAAAACTTTTTATTCAATCCAAGCTCTAACTGGCACAAGCAAAAAGTTTACTTCTTGCAGATTTAACGCATGAGCGGGAGCGAAAAATAATGCTCCACTTGTAATCTAGCTCATAATTGTTTACAAACTTGTTTATTAAAACTTAAATAAAAATATACATCTTTTTCACACATTTTGTTGCCGAGTTCCCACGTCATAATATATAAATAACATAATGGTACAGTTTGAATCTGCTGGGTCTGCTGAAAAAAACAATATATAATATGTATGTGTTTCTCACTATAAAATGCCCTACAGAATGGCTTAAATATGAACAGCATAAAAATATTCTTCTTTTTCAGTGATTGTGAATTAGGATTTTTCTGTTTTATATTTAAATAAAGGATTATTACATTTAGTAGAATTGCATAATCAACAAATGCATTAGAAAAAAAAATGCAATAGCCCTTACTCTATAGTTTTAATCAATAGCAAAAAAAAAATCTGACATTTTTAAATATGCACTTCAATTTGCAGACCTACTGTATCATGTGGCAGCCATTAGCCAATCATAAACTCTTCAATGTATAGAGAATTCTTGCACATGCTCAGTAGGAACTGGTGCCTTAGAAAGTGTGCATATAAAAATACTGTGCACAATTTGTTAATTTAAAGGGACCCACAAATTTGCTTTCATGATTCAGATAGATAATACAATTTTAAACATCTTTCTAATTTACTTCTATTATCTAATCTGTTTCATTCTCTTGGTATCATTTGTTGAATAAGCAGCAATGTACTAATGATTTCTAACTGAACACATGAATGAGCCAATCATAATCGATATATATATATATGCAGCCACCAATCAATAGCTAGAACCTACTGTAGGTACTCTGCTGCTCCTGAGCTTACCTAGATAAACCTTTCATCAAAGGATAACAAGAGAAGGAAGCAAATTAAATAATATAAGTAAATTGAAAAGTAGATTAAAATTGTATCTTCTATCTGAATCATGAAAGAACATTTTTGGGTTTCCCTTTAAGTAAATTGAAAAGACTCTTAAAACTGCATGCTCTATCTGACTCATGAAAGTTTAATTTTGATTTCAGTGTCCCTTTAACAGTTTAGTTGCAGTCCTAAATAGAAAACTTCTTACAGTAGCGATTGAACTATTCATGTCACCATTATACAGTGATGTTTGTAAAATTGTACAATGCAGAACTATACATCGCACATCTGTTACTTAAAAATTACTTCTTCCTGAAGTTTTATGAAAACATTTGTTTTTAGCCTATGATATGCAAATTAGCTGCCTTGGCATTTCATTTATCTTAAAATACAAAATATGTTGTAAATATTTTAACAGTCGCAGGATCATATTTTACGTCACAAATTTCAAAATTTTCCAAGCTTTGATAACTACGCGGATCAATCTTGCGACAAATACGATGCGGAATTCAAGCGTATTTTCAGTTGACGCTTTGATAAATTGACCCCCATGAATCAAATAAAGCCTGTGACATCAACTACATAGAAAATAGGAAGACTATACAAAATAGGAGAAGCTAGTCAGATTTGCATCTCTCTCTCTCTCTCTCTCTCTCTCTCTCTCTCTCTCTCTCTCTCTCTCTCTCTCTCTCTCTCTCTCTCTCTCTCTCTCTCTCTCTCTCTCTATATATATATATATATATATATATATATATATATATACTGTATATATATATATATATATATATATATATATATATATATATATATATATATATATACATATATATTTATATATATTTACACTGTATATAGCTCTGTTAAGCTTGGAAATATTTTTTAACACAAAAACTAGAACCATTGATGGACACTGGTTTCACAGTAAAATTGTATTATACACAAATAGCAAAGCTTGTTCCAGACGATATGTCTTTTGTTTTCTTAAGTAATATAATATTAGACTTACAAGAAAATAATTACAACTTTAAAGGGACATTAAACATTTTGAGAGGGTAATAAAAAAATGACAAATCATATATATATATATAAAAACAACTCTGCAATATACTTTCATTATTTATTTTGTCCCCTTTTTCTGTAATTCAATTCTGAAATTGTGAGCTTTTCAGTTCCTGCTAGAAATGGAAGTGCAGAACACTGTTATATTCTTTACAGCCATTAGCAGAACACTCTTGTGATCTATTTATAACTGTATCTAATTGGCCACAGCATAAAAGGTAACCTAAGTTACAACATGGCAGCTCCAATTGTTTAATAAACACTAAAACTTTACACTTATTTTGTCAATATTTAAACAGCTAGCGAAACTTTTAAAATAAATCTACATGTTATTCTCAGACTAATCTTTTCTTTGAATGCTTCATTCTATCTATCATTTATTTAGTGTTTAGGGTCCCTTTAAGTTAAACAGACTCTTTTGCTAAATGTTTCTTTTTTCCTATTACATAGTTATTAATTGCCAAACGTGTGCCATTTGAAAAGCTTAGTTTATTTATAGGGGTGGTCTGGCAGCTTTTAACTTGTATCCAATTACATGTCACCAATCCATAATCTAGCGGTTTACTGATTTTTATTGGGGATAAAAATCTACCCAGAGAGCATTTGACCCCATACGTCAACAACCAGCTCTCCACTGGAGGCTTTTCAGATATTCTAGAGTAGCACATACTGTGCTTGGTGTATGTAATATCCTATAAGTCAAAAGGGTGGAATAATATTTATTGGAAATGTTTTCTGCTTTTGTTTTTGCCAAAATGTTATTTTTCACATGGCCATACTTTGAAAAGTAGTTAGTAAAATAATCTTTAATCAGGGCCTCCAATGGTCAAAAGACGTATGACCAAAAAGAAAAAGGATCTACAAAACAAGCATGGAAAAGTTTGATTAGTTTCTAATGGGCCAAATTACAAGTGGCGCTCTAAAGTATGTTTTCAATGGCTCTTATCTGCACATATTACAAGTTGAAAGTAAAAAGTTAGCATGCGAGCGAAAGAGCAAGGCCCACTAACTTCAGGACTTTGGATACCGCAACCAAGCTAACTTCTTCTCCCCATAGACATCTAAAGAAAACCTGAAAGTTAGTGTTCTCGCGCTAACCCAACACCACATTAGACCAACTGCGATAAACTCAAAGGGAGTTAGGAATACTTTATATTTATATGTTCTTCACAAAGAAGAAAATGTTATTTTATATATATATATATATATATATATATATATATATATATATATATATATACACACACAATACACAGAAAACTTGGCACTCGCCAGCAAATACACAGTAATGTATACAAGCGAAACTGTCAGTGTTCAGGGCTGTGGAGTTTACAGTGGCATATGATGTGTACCCTGTCCAGTCGGAGAGTGCGGTCCATTCCTGTGTTTTATATATATATATATATATATCCAAATACAAGCAAGGGAATTTCCAGCCGTGAGTAGATTAAAACTTGAAATTTTATTGAAGTATATTTAAAAGCATATCCAAAACATGGGGAAGTAAAAGGGCATCAGATCAGGTCAGGTCTTACGCGTTTCAGCTCTGTTGAGCCGTACTCATAGACCTCTGATCTGGTGCAGTAATTGCACAACTATATACATTTCATAATGAGGTTAATTAAAAACAGTCTTGCCCAATTAGTTTCAGTCAGTTAACCCCTGAGTGTTATTGTGTGTATAATTTCCTCTCTATTATATTATATGGTATGGGGTACCTGAAACTTTTTATGTAAGTATATGCTTTATTAATGTAGGCTTCTGGAGTCTGTTGTGGATTGAGATATAACATTAATTCGAGTTTAACAAAATCATTGTCATTGGTTTAAATATTAGTGTCATCTCGAAATTGTTATATACAGGATTAAATTTACATTTATATGAATTTAAATTTGTTTAAATTCCAGAGCTCTGAGTTAAACCCTTGGTTATCTAGTTACTTATATATATCTAATCCTTTACTTTCTTGACTAGGGTTCTTTACATAATAGGTTCATTTCCAAAAGTTTATAAGCTCAAACCTGGAATTAAATCCATAGGGTACATTTGTTTTCATACGGAACATCCAGTATACCTCTTTCTTACTGAGTATACTGTCCAGATCTCCCCCCCTTGAATCTAGGGTTATTTTTTCTACTATTGTCCATCTGAGTGATGTGGTGTTCCTATTGTGTACCTCTATAAAATGTTTAGTTATTGGTAGCAGTTTGTCCTCTCTTTGTCTACTCTTTTCTGTGTCTACTGTGATACTGGATAAATGCTCTCTAATTCTATTTCTTATTTCTCTCACCGTTTTTCCAATATACTGAAGTTTGCAAATATTACACTCTATGAGGTACACTACCCCTTTGTCTCTGCAGTTTAAGTGTTTATTTATCTGGAGTATTTCTCCTGTCTTAGTCGATTTGAAGGTGTTTCCTATGTCTGCATGTTTACATGCTTTACAGTCACTGTAACCACATTTGTAGAGACCTTTAGATTGTAGCCAAGTTGTTCTTTTGTTCATTTTTAGATTAGTTGGGGAGACTATATTCCCTATAGTCCTGCCTCTTCTATATGAAAAAAGACAATTACTGTCTATTATTTTTGCTAGACTGTTGTCTGCCTTCAAAATAGGTAGGTGTTTCTTTATTATATTACATATTTGGTTATATTGAGGTGAGTATTGTGTGACGAACTTGATTCTATTTGTATCAAATCTGGGTTTCTTTTTAGGTTTAGTTACAATCAAGTCTCCCTGTACCTTAGTGGACACTGCCATGCATGCATTCTTTATAGTTTGTTTGTTGTAGCCCCTCTCTTTAAGTTGTTTATCTAGAAGATTTGCTTCTTTTAAATAGTCTTCGTCATTAGAGCAGTTTCTTTTTATTCTAATGTGTTGACCCTTTGCTATGGCTCTGAAGGTTTCTTTGGGGTGTTCGCTCCTTGCGTGTAAAAGTGCATTCTTAGTTATTGGTTTTTTATATATTGTGGTTTCAATTTCGCCATTAGGGTTATTACCTCGCAGTGTGAGGTCCAAATAATTAATTTCCTTATTTTTTAACTCATGTGTGAATCTAATTCCCATCTTATTATTTCCTATGTATTGCAGGAAATTTTCTATTGAGGCGTCATCCCCCTCCCATATTAGAATCAGGTCATCTATGAATCTGTGGTAAAGCTTAATATTTTCCCTGAAGGGGCTTCCATCCGCATAGATGTGGCACAGCTCCCACCAGCCCATAAATAAGTTGGCGTAAGTGGGGGCAAATTTTATATATATATATATCAGGTCTTAAGTCATACTAAATATTCTAGCGCACTTTCGGCTTTCGCTTGAGCACAAACTGCAAATTTCAACTTGTAATACCAGTACCAGTTAGCGCAGTCTCAATATCCATTGAAAGTATAGGCTGTGCTTGAGCAAATTTAGCCGTGCTAACACTTCATTGCTTAACGCTTTACCTTGGACTTAATAAAGGATGTAATATTAAAGTCGCGCTCTAATGCAGCACAGCGATATTGCTTATCATTAGCGCCATTTGTAATCTGGTCCAATATATTTATTGTTGGACTTATTCTTCTAGGTTTACAAAGAACAAGTTTCCGAAATCTGCTTAACTAAGCAAACTTACAAGAATTAAATGAAAAAAATTCCTTCTAAAGATACATCTTAGAAGCCTTTGAGATTAACATAGTATGATTTAGAAATAATAATAATAAAAAATCACTCAGTTTGATATAAAGTTGCCAGTATTTAAAGTCTGAAAAATGCAAAAGCATTTGAAAATGTTCTTCCCAACTTTAATCAGCAGTGAAAGTTTGAGTGTTCTACAAACAATTAGCACTGATTTTTCAGATGATAATAGTCATTTAACAGGAAATAAAGCTATTTGTCAAACTTTGATATTGGAAAACAATCTTTACTCTCTGAGGAAGTCTGATGATAAAAAAAACATCAATAAAGCTTTAGATAAACTGACAAGATTATGTAATAATTAATATAGTAAGTCAACAAATAAAAACAGTGATATGTAAAGGAGAAATAGGAAATGTATTAAATACTTGATAGAGAACAAAAGAGAAATCCAAAACTCCAATTATAAGTACAAATCCAATTAGTGAAATTATTCCACAAGTGAAAAAGGTGGAGTAGAAAAAAAAGAAAAAAGCAGTATATCAACAATGCAGCACTGCTTATAATAATAACACGAGTAGAAAAAAAAAAGATGTAATGTATTTGTCTTTTATTGGGACTTAAAAGTGCAAAAGTACAATGCTCTAACATATTAAAGCATTTTATTTTTTTTTTATTTTTTTTTTAATACAGTTTTTATTTTATAACAATATAAAGATACAAACAACAGTACGATCTGAGCGTACTATAGGAACAGGTTACATGTTTATGCATGGTTACAGTATCAGGTCACAACCAATATTAATAATACAACATAAATGACTGAGCTATGTGGAATCCAGTTCTCCTTAACACACATAGGGGAGCCAACTGGATCCAGATACCATATTATGATCAAGAGGGGAGGGGTGCTGGGGGAGATAACGGGGATGTTAATTTCACTCGAGTATAAATGAGGGTCATCTAAGTTATGAAGGAGGAGGGGGAATGTAATCAGGATCCCTATCTCCATTCTCTTTTCATAAATCTATATTTAGGCCTTAAAACTCTGGAGCCACTGGGTTTCAAACCTGTCCTTCCAATCTGACCAAATTAGCTCGAAAGAGTCTAGTTTACCCATAGTGTAGTATACATTTTTTTTCCATAGAATAAATATAAGCCATCAGAGAAACTACATCTGCCCAGGCGGGGGGGGGGGGGGGTTAATCCTCTTTCAGGCCCTTGCTATGGATAGCTTGATAGCAGAGAATAAGTAAATGCATAGTGTGCCCTGGTGTTTGGGTAGTTTGTGTGTACCTAAGTGAAAAAGGGCTACCTCAGGAGACTTGGGGATTTGTATTCCCATGCTTGCCAAAACAGTGAAACTGTGAGTTCATAGTGAATGAAGTTTGGGGCAATGCCACCAAATATGGAGCTTATCACCCCTGTGAGTGCACTCCCTCCTACAGGCCGATGAGACTGCCGGGAAGAGTGCGACTAGCCTGGTCGGAACGTAATACCAGTGCATAAGGAGCTTAATATAAGTTTCATAGATAGTGAGGCAATGTAGCACCTTTTTTGTGAGTAAGAGTGTAAGTTGCCATACTTCTATTGGAATGGATATGTTCAGCTTCTGTTCCCATTTGAGAATGTGAGAAGCCTTATCCATAGGGGACGCTCCTTCCATGAGAGTGTAATGCAATGATAACGGTTTACCCAATCGTCGTCCCTGTTGCCATCTGGCCTCCCATACAGTCAGCTGTCGGGAGGAGGAAGGTTTGAACCCCCATCTGGAGAGAAAGCTTATTACTCTAATATATTCAAAAGCCATGTACGATGGGATTGAATTAGGGTTGTCAGTGTGAGATAATTCCACGTAAGTTCCTTGAGAGGTCGGGGACCATAGGTCCGCTACCTTACTGAATCCCAACCTAGCCCAGGTGACTGGGTGTAATTCAGGTAGGCCCGAAAGGAGCCCCGATAGGGCGGTTATGGGAGAGGGGTGAGGAGCTATATGTTTGTAGTGGCGTATTTGCTCCCAGACTGCAAGACATTCTTCTATCACCGGGTTTGTTATACTGAGAAGTCTCCTACAGTGAGGAGGAGTCCAAATCAAGTCTCTTAGAGTCAAATCGAATGGGAGAGATGCCTGTTCTATGCTTCTCCATTTGCTTTCAGAGCTGACTACGCCCCACTGGGATATATGCGTGAGCATTGCCGCCTCATAGTACCTGGATATGGATGGGGAGGCCACCCCCCCTTCCATTCTGGCATATTGTAGACATCTATGGGCGACACATGGAGATTTGCTCTGCCAAATATATTTGGTACATGCACCTTGGAATTGTAGGATGAGGGGATGGGGGATTTTGAGCGGGAGGCATCTAAATACATATGTGAGTTTCGGGAGGTAACTCATTTTGAGGGCAGCTATGCAACCCAACCATGAGACCGTTTTAAAATTCCACCTCCGACTTAAAGATCTGACTTCCGAGAGGAGAGGCTTATAGTTGTCTTCAAGCATTTGGGGAAGGGAGTTGGAAATTTTCACCCCTAAATGAGAAATGTGGGAATTATTAACTACAAATTTGTGCCTGTTTTGTATATGTTTGGAAACGTCTGCTGAAAATCCCTGTAAATATATTTCTGTTTTAGTTTGGTTTAATTTATAGTAGGAGAGACCACTGAAGGTCTCCAGCAAGGAGAGGAGCTTGGGTATGGTTTGTATTGGTTTGAAGGTAAAGATTGTGGTGTCATCCGCAAATAGTGCCACCTTATGTGTCGTGCCGTGTAGTGTAATTCCTACCAGATCTATATCTTCTCTTATGGCTGCAGCAAGAGGTTCAATAGCCAAAGCAAAAAGGATGGGGGAGAGAGGGCAGCCTTGCCGTGTGCCGTTGGAGATGGGAAAGGATGGTGAACAGAACCCGAGGCCCCTAACTGAGGCCATGGGAGCTGAGTATATTGCTCTCACTGCAAGTATAACTTGTGTTGGGAACTGGAAGGCCTCCAAAACTTTCCATAGATATTCCCAGCAGACCCGGTCAAAGGCCTTTTCCGCATCAAGCGAGAGCATGGCCTAGGGCTTGTTTAATCTCTGGGCCTTGCATAGGTTGTTTAGCAATCTCCTTTTGTTGTCCAGGCCCTCACGACCTGGGATGAAGCCCACTTGGTCTGGGTTGATTAGGGAGGGTAATAACCTCGCCAACCTGTCTGTGTTGATTAAAGATATGGGTCTGTAATTAGGGCACAGCGTTGGGTCCTTATTGGGCTTTGGGATGGTGATAATGGAGGCCTCCAAAAATTCCTTTCTAAAGGTTCCCTCCTCCATTGCTAGTTTAAAGAATCTAGTTAGGATCGGTAAAATTTCTTTGCAGTATGTTTTGTAGAATATGGCGGTGAAACCATCTGGGCCCGAGGCCTTCAGAGATTTCATGTTTTTAATGACTTGTCTCACTTCTTGGCAAGTAATTGGGACATCTATACATCCCTTTTGTGCCTCATCTAAGGCAGGGAGTTTCAAGGACTGTAAAAATGGCCCTATCTGTGTAGAGGGTGATTGTGTGGGACCCGTCTGGTCCTGGATATTATGTAGAGCGCTAAAGTAATCGCAAAACTGCTGGCCGATTAAGGACGGCAACCTATAAACCTGCTTACCACGCTTGAGTTCGTGTATACGTGTAGCACCTCTACGATTAAAGCATTTTATTATTGTGCTATTACTATAGGTATAATCTGTCACACTGAGCAGGTTCGGGGGCATGGAGCTTATGCGAGGTGGTGGAAGGTTTAGGATTGTCTGGAATACTGAAAGGGGCCAGGGGTATGTGCTTCTTTATGGAATTATCCCTTTTAGGCATGGTTTAGTAACAGACATGGAGTCTTAGGTAATGCCCATGATAGGGCCAGGAGCAGGAGTGCCCACAGTAATGCCAGGAAACAAAGTTAATTCTTGGGGGCATATTTATCAAGCTCCAAATGGAGCTTGATGCCCTGTGTTTCTGGTGAGCCGGCAGGCTTGCCAGAAACAGCAGTTATGAAGCAGCAGTCACAAAGACCACTGCTCCATAACCTGTCCGCCTGCCGGAAATCAACCCGATCAACATCGCCGGAAATCAACCCGATCGAGTACGATCGGGTTGATTGACACCCCCCTGCTGGCAGCCTATTGGCCGCGAGTCTGCAGGGGGCGGCATTGCACCAGCAGCTCTTGTGAGCTGAATACAGCGAGTGTATTGCTCGCCATATTCAGCGAGGTCTGTCGGACCTGATCCGCACTGTGGGATCAGGTCCGACAGACCTTGATAAATTGGGGCCTAAGGCTTAAGACAAGATTGCCCACTGAAGCATGGGACAGGAGTTGCCCACTGGAGGTCAGGACTGAAGGTACCCACTGGAAGTCATGACAGGAGCAGGTCACAGATGCTTGGCAGGGTCCACTGCAGGGCGTGGATTTGCACGCTGGAGGCTAAAACAGGAGTTGCCCACTGTAGGCCAAGACTGAAGGTACCCACTGGAAGTCATGACAGGAGCAGGTCACAGATGCTTGGCAGGGTCCACTGCAGGGCGTGGATACTGGAACACTGGTAGCAGAGACTCTCTGCAGAGCTTGGACACAGTAGCTGGAGACAGGCATATGACAGAAACCCTCTGCAGATCTTGGCACAGGTGCAGGATATTGGAACTTGGCAGAGTTGGATGTAGGGGCAGGTGCAGCTATCCTTTGCAGCTCTTGGGTATATGCTCTGGATATAGGAACTTGGCAAGTGTCCTCTGTAGAGCTAGGCACTTAAACCAGATGTCAGAGAAGCAGGATTATGCCACAGGAAGCAGAGACAGGTTGGTACAGAAAGGATAGCCAGGAGACAAGACGAAGGTAAGATACCTGAGAGCAGTCAGAACAGTCACCAAATCCAGGTAGAATCTGATAGAATAGACAGGGTACAAGGCAAAGTTCGGTAAACAGATAAACAGTCCAATCTTACATCAAAACGTAACGTTAAATTAGGATTGTAATGCCTTCCATGTAATGAACTATTGTTGCTACACTGTTTTAGCTCTTGTGTTCTACCATGGGCATTGGACAGTCTGCAACTCTCTGACCCCCACTCATCCCCACCTTAAAATTATTTGTCCTCATTTACAGTATATCTCAGAGGCTGGGGATACACAGAGAGGTCACCCTTGCCAGCTGTTATCCACAAATATACTGAACAATCTATCATTGACTGGGTACAATGTTTGGTGAGGTCACACAATGACCTAATAGCCCCCACTCTAGCAAATTTTTTTACCCCTTGGCTGCAAGTAACCTACAGATAAATAATTTTACCTCTTTGGCTGACAGTAACACACATCAACAGAAGTGATTTGGTCTCCTACTTGTCAATTTTGCTCCATATTTCTTATGCAATGAGGCATAAGAGGTCTTTTAAATTTGGATAACACTCACGAATTAAAAAAAAATGGACAATTATTTTTCCAGTATTTTTCTGAAGCTTTTACTGGACAGCCTTCTAAATTATTGGACTGTCTGGTTGGATAATGAACACCTGGCAACCCTAGCCCCTCTAGACGAATAGGGATCATTTATCTGTAATAAAATAAAAAAATAAAAACATTAGAGGCCAGATTACAAGTTTAGCGCAAAATATCACTTCTGCGAAAGCAATATTTACAATCAACTTAGTAATACCAGCCCACGCAACTGTTCGCTGGTATTACAAGTGAGGTCTGACCTCTGGTTAATTTTTTGAGCGCTAATTGCTACTGCAAGCTCACAGCAGCAATAACCAGCCCCTTGTAATGGTTAGTTATTTATTGTGCGCCCGTAAACAGGCAAACTTGCCCATTTGTGGAACCGTGATAAATTAGTGCTCCACTACAAACTGGCTTTTATGATAATAGTTTAGTTTAAGTATTTAGAAATGTATTTATTTATTCTTTGTATTCTTTACTCTTATATCAGGTGGATAGCATTTGAGCAAGTGTAATGTAGGCTAATAGCGAGGTTGTGCAGTGACAAGACTTACTCTTGTTCTGTAAATATTATCTGCTTTGCAAATCTAGAACTGACACTGTGCTGATAAATTCTTATACCACTTCATCTCATATAACCTTGTCACCATTACAAACTTTGCATTTTTTTTTGTGTGCATATTATTGCCTTTTAGTCAATCTTGCCAGCCAGGAGCTAAATGATCATAGTACCCAAAGCTTGAGAAGATCTATTATATTTAATGCAGATGCTTATGGGCTGAGTTGGGATCTGCCTCAGAAACAAAGTAAATACTCTGAACAGAAAATTAATGTTGAGTCTACATCAAGTACAAAGATTTTAACCCAGCAATGTATGCTTCAGCGACAGTGAAAGCCCATAAATCAGATTGACTGTTAGTTACAAGCAGAGAAGTATTCTAATTTCATGAGAGATATGAAACTTGACAGTATAAAGTTACCTTTTATGCCCAAAGCAGATTATAGAACCTTCTAAACAGCCAAAAAACTCAATGTCAAATACAGGAATGATTCAAAATTTCCCGTAAAATAAAAAGAGCAGATCTCATTTCAATGGGCAGGCACATATTGGTCTAATTTTAAAACTTGGTTCGTGCCCTTTATAGGTGGATGATTAATGATGCTGTCATTTTGCATCACTAACATTTGTGGCATATTATTCTTTTAAGTACAATTTTTTTTTTTTAATCTTAATAAGTAAAATTTTAAAGAATGAAAGTTTAGGTAAAATGGGGCTTCATGTGCCTGCAATATAAGTAATGATCAATAGTTGATTTATTACTGATTTTTGTAATGCATGTCATGTTGCTTTAATATTTTCATTTTTTAGAATAAAATAATTGTCATGAGGTTCCTTATTCTCTGTATCAGTTTTTTGCCTTTTGTTTATAGTGACAATATTTTGGTGTAGTTGTTTGTTTTGCAGTGTCATGTTTTCACGCGATATCCATGATTTGATGACAGGGTTATTGGGTGTTGCTCAATTTTGGCTTTAAATATCACATTTATGTTATTTCCAGTGTCTCATTATGTACTTGTGTTTGTGAGTGCACGGCCGTCCTTGTTTGACCTTGACGTTCTTGTGTCTCCTGATTTTTTTTACATTACATCTGATCTGATCTGAACTTTCCCTTTCCCAGATTATTTGTCTCTCTTGTGATTTTAATAAAGTTGTTTCATCTGTGTATGACCTAGCCTATCTGACTTCTCTTCTGCCACCATCACGTCAGAGGTTTTACCCAGAACAATAACTTCAGGTACTTGTCATTATTTTGTTTATGATAATTTTACATTTTTAATATTGTTTTTGTGTAGCCACTATAAGTTCAAACTGTGTTTTACACATATTAACACATAATATATATGTAAATAAGAATATACATATATATTTAAAATTGCTGCCATTGGAGCCTATAGAAGCGCGCTCTACAATTATGTGCGCTGTTTTTACGAGTGGAGCACAAATATAGCGCTCGCAAAAGCTCAGTTATGCGCTCAACTTGTAATATGGCCCTAAATCTTGTTCCTAAAAAAAAAAAAGAGTACACTAAAACTTTAAAACGTGTATTTAAATAACAAAAAGGAATATAAAATACATATTATAGTATTTTAAATATACATAACACAGTGTATATTCATGCACAATATACCCACAATACTCACAGATCCTATAGGTTTATTATTTATGTTTAGTTTCACTATTGTATTGTAACAAAAGATGTGGCTTTTTGATTGACATATGTAAATTGTATCATCATTCAATATTTTTTTAATTATCATTTACATTGCACCTCCAATACAGGTGGTGATGCTGCTTTTAAAATTCCAACAAAGTCAGAGAGTCATCATCACCTCTCACAGAGAAGTAAAGTAAAACGCGTCTTGGTGAGACTATCTTCTAACAGTGATTTCAGTTCTTTATACAATTTCACCATCAATCTCAATTGCAAGATGAATCCCTTTTTAAAATATCTCCCTTGTCACTATACTTTTACCAATTAGGCTAATGTGTTATATCATCATAAAATGATTGGGTTCTGGTGGTGCATATAATTTGCAATGTGTGTTTGTTGTCTTCTTATTCTGGTACTAGATACTACTACGAAAGCAAATGCATACAAACAACCTCAAAAAACATCCTCTACACACAGAAGATAAAGTAATGGGCATCTCCCTATTATGCACTTGACCCAAGGGATTAAATAATGTAATTTTCAAATATGTAAATATATATATAAATGTCGCTATTGGAAAACCTTGTCACCTTTTAATAGCAAAGCTGAAAAAGAGGTTTAATAATAAACTAATGAGCAAGGGTGATAAGGATCTCAAAAACCATTTAAATACCCCCAAGAAGAGCCTTGTTAAGTTTATTGGCTTTGATTGTAGTTATTAAAATATGTTTCCGTATATATAGAAATGTGAAATAAATTATTAAATACACAGGGGCAAATTTATCAAGTGTCTGGCGGACATGAGCTGGTATAAAATAGTTCCACATCACATGTTGCCAGCATGGTGGAGGCCATGGGACCGATTTATCATATGTCAGGTGGACATGATCCGCTGAGCGGATCTTGTCCGCCCAACATTGCTGAATGCCGACAGCGTATGCTGTTGCTGTTATTTTTGTTTTAATATATTTTTTAATTTATTGAAATATGTTATATTTAGTGCTGCCCTAAGCATAGGCCTATATGGAATTTTGGTGATATGTGCTTGATTATCTTTTTATATGTACTGTAAATACTAGGCTTGTGTACGATCGAAAAATTTGGTTTGCTTCGTTTCGATTCGGGTGGTAAAAAAAATTTGGTTTGAGACATTCGGAATAATTCGGTATGTGTCGGTAATTCGGTTTCGGGATTTATTTGCGCTGTTCCGAATTTTGAAATTCGGATTCATTCTAAACCGTAACCGAATTATTATTAATGTCGGACTGAATCATTATTACGGACTGAATCGTTATTTCTAACTAATGTTCTGGCGATTGCCGAAAAAAATTATGTTAAACTGCCGCCGCCACACACGCCACCACTAAATAAAGCTATTAACCCCTAAATCGCCGCCCCCTACATTACTAAGACTAACTAAACTTATTAACCCCTAAACTACCACCACCCCACATCGCCGACACTAACTAAATCACAAAATAAACTTATTAACCCCTAAACCGCAGTTCCCCGACATCACGGACACAAACTAAACTAAACCTACTAACCCCTAAACTGCACCCCTCCAGTTCGCCAACACTACCTAAACCTATTAACCCCTAAACCGCCGTTCCCAATTATCGCCAACACTAAATAAATCACTAAATAAAGTATTAACCCCTAAACCACCATTCCCAAACATTGCCAACACTAACTAAACCTAGTAACCCCTAAATCGCCGTTCCCAAACATTGCCAACACTAACTAAACCTTGTAATCCCTAAACCGCAGTTCCCCAACATCACCGACACTAACTAAACCTATTAACCCCTAAAACGCACCTCCCCACATCGCCAACACTAACTCAATGTATTAACCCCTAAACCTCCGGCCCCCCACATCGCAAAAACCTAAATTAAACTATATTAACCCCTAAACCTAATCCTAACACCCCCTAACTTTAACATAATTTAAATAGACCTAAATTAAAGTTAAAATTATTAACTAAATAAATACTTTTTTAAAACTAAAAACAAACTTACCTGTGAAATAAAAATAAAACTGAAGCTAGCTACAATATAACTAATAGTTATATTGTAGCTAGCTTAGGTTTTATTTTTATTTGACAGGTAAATTTGTATTTATTTTAACTAGGTAGACTATTTAGTAAATAGTTATTAACTATTTACTAGCTACCTAATTAAAATAAATACAAACTTACCTGTGGAATAAAAGTAAATCCTAAGCTGCCTTACACTATAACCTAACATTACAAAATAAAAAAACCTACCATTACTAAAAATAAAAACACTAAAATTACAAAAAATAAAAAAAAAACTAACATTACAAAACATAACAAATGAAATTATCCAAAACAATAAAAATGATTTCTATTCTAATACCCCATGAGCCGTCAGGATGAAGATCGTTCAAGCGGGACTTCAGCAACTGTGAGAACCTAAAGAGGGGTTAGTGTTAGGTTTTTTTAAGTCTTTTTGGGGTGTTTTGTTTTTTTAGTTTAGGGTTTGGGCTTTTCTTAAAAGAGCTGAATGCCCTTTTAAGGGCAGTAAAAGAGCTGAATGCCCTTTTAAGGGCAATGCCCATACAAATGCCCTTTTCAGTGCAATGGGTAGATTAGGTTTTTTAGATAGTTTTTTTTTATTTTGTGGGTTTGGGGGGGGTGTAATGTTAGTGGGTCTTTGTATTTATGTTTAGAAAAGAGATGATTTCTTTAGGGCAATTCCCTACAAAAGGCCCTTTTAAGGGCTATTGGTAGTTTATTATAGATTAGGTATCTTTTATTTTGGGCTGTTTTTTTAACTGGGTATTAGAAGAGGAATAATTGTTATTATTTCTGATAATTTGTTTGTTATTTTGTGTAATGTTTTTTCTCTTTTTGGGGTGGGTTTTTTGTTTTTAGAATAGCCATTTTTTATTTTTAATGGGCAGCAAAAGAGCTGAGTTCCATTTTAAGAACAATACCCATACAAATGCCCTTTTCAAGGCAATGGGTAGATTAGGTTTAACTTTATTTTTTTGTGGGTTTGGGGGTTGGGGGTTTGTAATGTTAGGGGTGTTTGTATTTATTTTGTAGAAAAAGAGCTGAATTCTTTAGGGCAATGCCCTACAAAAGGTCCTTTTAAGGGCCTATAAAAGGCCCCTTTAAGGGTCCTTGGTAGTTTATTATAGATTAGGGTTTTTTTTAATTTGGTGTGTTGTTTTTTTTTTTAAACAGGGTATTAGAATAGAAATAATTTTTATTGTTTTGGATAATTTTGTTTGTTATTTTTTCTAATGGTATTTTTTTATTTTTTGTAATTTTAGTGTTGTTTTTTGTAATGTTAGGTATTAGTGTAAGGCAGCTTAGGTTTTACTTTTATTTCACAGGTAAGTTTGTATTTATTTTAACTATGTAGTTAGTAAATAATAGTTAATAACTATTTACTAAATAGTCTACCTAGTTAAAATAAATACAAACTTACCTGCGAAATAAAAATAAAACGGGAATGGTAGTGTGGTGTGCAAAGCGCCTAAAAAAGGCAGAGGTTGCTAAAGGTGATAGAGGTCCCTAGACTAGATGTGGTGATCCTTAGGCCTAATGAAATGTGGCTAAAATTGGAGTTTAATACAATAAAAGTACAATAAATGCAATAAAAACAGTCAATCAATGCAGCAAAAACAGTCAAACCAGCATAATAGAAAATATATAAAGATAAAAATATATAAAAATATATCAATTATGGATTCATAATGTCTGAGAACAAGAAATAGGTAAACATAGGTGGGTGTAATGCAATGATAGGACCTATATTCGTGTGGTAAATGATGAATGATAATAGTAGCAAAGTCCAAAAATAGTGTCCAAATGAAAGTCCAATAATAGTGTCCAAATAAAAAAAAAAAAAAGGGGGATGGTGTCCAGATTAGGATATAGTCAATGTGTGTTGAAATGTCAAATAAATCAATCAATGAATCCAAACAACACACATTAGTGTGGAAAAAATAAGTGAAAAAATGAAAAAGGAAAATTAAAAAAAAATATAAAAATCTGTGTGTATCACAAAAATAAATACAATGCTTCTCCAATAGGATCCTAGTGGTGCTGTGTGTCCTCCTATATAGTTCTGAGTGTCCTATAAAAAATTGAAAATCATAGTGTAGATCGTACATAAAAAATGGGGAAGATTGAAAACTATGTCGACACATTTCGGCCTATACAAGGTCTTTTTCAAGACAATAAATTTTGTGTGGCAATGGTGGCCTTATATAGGGTAAGCAATAATGATTGTTTGGGCGCCAAATCTTACATTCTCAAATGCCCACTTCCTGTATGATGCATTGTGGGTGTAGATGAAAAGCAAACTGAAAGTGCTTGATATGGTTCACATCAGAGTAGAAAATGGCATATCTATAAAGGTTTATGGTAATATAAATTGACCTGACTGTTTATAGCCTTAATAGCTTTGTGAGCTATATAGCCATGTCAATGTATCCGATTTCTTAGGGGTGGTGACATCACTTCCGGTTTCGGCTATACCGGAAGTGCCGGATCACATGATGTCATTTCCAGTTTCGGCTGTATAATAAAAGCAAACTCAAAGTATTAGATATGTTGCACAACTGGGTAAAAAATAGCATGTCTATACAGGTTTATGATCATATACATTAACCTGACTGTTGGTGACCTTAATAACTTTATGGGCTGTCTAGCCGTGTTAAAATGTATCCGATTTTGTGGGGGTAGTGACGTCACTTCCGGTTTCGGCTGTACCGGAAATGACGTATCACATGATTTCATTTCCGGTTTCGGCTATGCCAGGGATACGTACAGATCTAGTTACGGACTGAAGAGAGATGTGTTTACACTTTGACAGCTGATAGCATTAAAGGTTGGAGACATGTATGTTTATCAATAATCAGAACTCTATATAGTGTAAATAATAGATCGCAAATCTCTCCATATGAATACAGATGCTGACTCTTATTAAGAAATATATTAGAGAATATTAAAATATATTAGAAATAGACAAATCAGTGTAAATACACAATAAATGTATATAAAAATTGCATTAAAAAATGACAGTAAAAAATGACAGTAAAGATAAAGCCTTCGCAGTAAAAAAGAGGACACAGAGTATTTGTAAAAAGCTAGAGGTTACATCCTGGGCGCTTGGTCTAACTTTCACTTACAAATAAAAATTAAACCTAAGCTAACTAAAATATAACTATTAGTTATATTGAAGCTAGCTTAGGTTTTATTTCACAGGTAAGTTACTTTCACCTAGATTTAGAGTTCTGCGGTAGCCGTCAAAAGCAGCGTTAAGGGGTCCTAACGCTGCTTTTAGCCGCCCGCAGGTATTTCGTCGTGTAGGTAAAGGTCTACCGCTCACTTTCAAGCCGCGACTTTTCCATACAGCAGATCCCCTTACGCCAATTGCGTATCCTATCTTTTCAATGGGATCTTCCTAACGCTGGTATTTAGAGTCTTGGCTGAAGTGAGCGGTACACCCTCTACCGACAAGACTCCTAATGCCAAAAAAAGTCAGTAGTTAAGAGCTTTATGGGCTAACGCCGGTTTATAAAGCTCTTAACTAACTACTGTGCTCTAGTACACTAACACCCATAAACTACCTATGTCCCCCCACATCCCCGCCACTATAATAAATATTTTTAACCCCTAATCTGCCGACCGCACACCGCTGCCACCTACATTATCCCTATGAACCCCTAATCTGCTGCCCCTAACATCGCAGACACTTACATAATATTTATTAACCCCTAATCTGCCCCCCCCCAATGTCGCCGCTACCTAACTACACTTATTAACCCCTAATCTGCCCACCGGACCTCGCCGCCAATATAATAAATGTATTAACCCCTAAACCGCCGCACTCCCGTCTCACAAATGCTAGAATAAATAGTATTAACCCCTAATCTGCCATCCGGACCTCGCTGCTACTATAATAAATGTATTAACCCCTAAAGCCTAAAGTCTAACCCTAACACCCCCCTAAGTTAAATATAATTTTAATCTAACGAAATAAATTAAATCTTATTAACTAAAGTATTCCTATTTAAAACTAAATACTTACCTGTAAAATAAACCCTAATATAGCTACAATATAACGAATAATTATATTGTAGCTATTTTAGGATTTATATTTATTTTACAGGCAACTTTGTATTTATTTTAACTAGGTACAATAGCTATTAAATAGTTATTTACTATTTAATAGCTCCTAGTTAAAATAATTACAAAATTACCTGTAAAATAAATACTAACCTAAGTTACAATTAAACCTAACACTACACTATCAATAAATTAATTAAATAAATTACCTACAATTACATACAATTAAA
Source organism: Bombina bombina (assembly GCF_027579735.1). Classification (NCBI taxonomy): domain Eukaryota; kingdom Metazoa; phylum Chordata; class Amphibia; order Anura; family Bombinatoridae; genus Bombina; species Bombina bombina. The sequence continues at coordinate 769,676,551 of NC_069499.1, forward strand.
TAAACTAAACTAAATTACAAAAAATAAAAAAAGATTACAAGAATATTAGGCTAATTAAACCTACTCTAAGCCCCTTAATAAAATAAAAAGTCCCCCAAAATAATAAAGGTCCCTACCCTATTCTAAATTAAAAAGTAATCAGTTCTTTTACCAGCCCTTAAAAGGGCTTTTTGCGGGGCATGCCCCAAAGTAATCAGCTCTTTTGCCTGTAAAAAAAACTACAACCCCCCCAACATTAAAACCCACCACCCACACACCCCTACTCTAACCCAAACCCCCCTTAAATAAACCTAACACTACCCCCCTGAAGATCTCCCTACCTTGAGTCGTCTTCACCCAGCCGGGCCAAAGTCTTCATCCCATGGGGCAGAAAAGGACATCCAGACTGGCAGAAGTCTTCATCCTATCAGTGCAGAAGAGGACATCCGGACCGGCAGACATCTTCATCCATCCGACGAGGAGCGGCTCCATCTTCAAGACCTCCGGCGCGGAACATCCTTCTTCCCTGATGACTACCCAATGAATGAAGGTTCCTTTAAGTGACGTCATCCAAGATGGCGTCCCTCGAATTCCGATTGGCTGATAGGATTCTATCAGCCAATCGGAATTAAAGTAGGAAAAATCTGATTGGCTGATTGAATCAGCCAATCAGATTGAGCTCACATTCTATTGGCTGATCGGAACAGCAATAGAATGCGAACTCAATCTGATTGGCTGATTGGATCAGCCAATTGGATTGAACTTGAATCTGATTGGCTGATTCAATCAGCCAATCAGATTTTTCCTACCTTAATTCCGATTGGCTGATAGAATCCTATCAGCCAATCGGAATTCGAGGCATGCCATCTTGGATGACGTCACTTAAAGGAACCTTCATTCGTCGGGTAGTCGTCGGGGAAGAAGGATGTTCCGCGCCGGAGGTCTTGAAGATGGAGCCGCTCCTCGTCGGATGGATGAAGATAGAAGATGCCGCTTGGATGAAGATGTCTGCCGGTCCGGATGTCCTCTTCTGCCCGGATAGGATAAAGACTTCTGCCGGTCTGGATGTCCTTTTCTGCCCCATCGGATGAAGACTTCGGCCCGGCTGGGTGAAGACGACTCAAGGTAGGGAGATCTTCAGGGGGGTAGTGTTAGGTTTATTTAAGGGGGGTTTGGGTTAGAGTAGGGGTGTGTGGGTGGTGAGTTTTAATGTTGGGGGGTTGTATTTTTTTTTACAGGCAAAAGAGCTGATTACTTTGGGGCATGCCCCGCAAAAAGCCCTTTTAAGGGCTGGTAAAAGAGCTGATTACTTTTTAATTTAGAATAGGGTAGGGACCTTTATTATTTTGTTGGCTTTTTTATTTTATTCGGGGGCTTAGAGTAGGTTTAATTAGCCTAATATTCTTGTAATCTTTTTTTATTTTTTGTAATTTAGTGTTTGTTATTTTTTGTAATTTAGTTTAGTTTATCTAATTGTATGTAATTGTAGGTAATTTATTTAATTAATTTATTGATAGTGTAGTGTTAGGTTTAATTGTAACTTAGGTTAGGATTTATTTTACAGGTAATTTTGTAATTATTTTAACTAGGTAGCTATTAAATAGTTAATAACTATTTAATAGCTATTGTACCTAGGTAAAATAAATACAAAGTTACCTGTAAAATAAATATAAATCCTAAAATATCTACAATATAATTATTCGTTATATTGTAGCTATATTAGAGTTTATTTTACAGGTATTTAGTTTTAAATAGGAATACTTTAGTTAATAAGATTTAATTTATTTCGTTAGATTAAAATTATATTTAATTTAGGGGGGTGTTAGGGTTAGGGTTAGACTTAGCTTTAGGGGTTAATACATTTATTAGAGTAGCGGCGAGGTCCGGTCAGCAGATTAGGGGTTAATACTTGAAGTTAGGTGGTGGCGACGTTGGGGGGAGCAGATTAGGGGTTAATACTATTTATTATAGGGTTTGCAAGGCGGGAGTGCGGCGGTTTAGGGTTTAATACATTTATTATAGTAGCGGCGAGGTCCGGTCGGCAGATTAGGGGTTAATAAGTGTAGGTAGGTGGCAGCGACGCGGGGGGGGGACAGATTAGGGGTTAATAAATATAATATAGGTGTCGGCGATGTTAGGGGCAGCAGATTAGGGGTTCATAGGGATAATGTAGGTGGCGGCGGTGTACGGAGCGGCAGATTAGGGGTTAATAATATACAGCAGGTGTCAGCAATAGCGGGGGTGGCAGATTAGGGGTTAATAAGTGTAAGGTTAGGGGTGTTTAGACTCGGGGTTCATGTTAGGGTGTTAGGTGCAGACTTAGAGAGTGTTTCCCCATAGGAAACAATGGGGCTGCGTTGGGAGCTTAATGCTGCTTTTTTACAGGTGTTAGGTTTTTTTTCATCACAAACTGCCCCATTGTTTTCTATGGGGGAATCGTGCACGAGCACGTTTTGACAGCTTACCACTACCGTAAGCAACGCTGGTATTGAGGGTTGAAGTGGCGGTAAATTCGGCTCAACGCACCCTTTTTGGAGCCTTAAACAACCCTTCAGACAACTCTAAATACCAGTGTTGTCTTAAGGGTGTATTGGGAAAAAAAGCTGCGTTAGCTACGCGGGTCTTTACCGACAAAACTCTAAATCTAGGCGTTTGTATTTCGTTTTAAATAGGTATACTATGTATTTAGTTAATAATTGTAACTTTAATTTAGGTCTATTTTTAATTATGTTAAAGTTAGGGGGTGTTAGGTTTAGGGTTAGGTTTAAAGTTAGGGGGTGTTAGGTTTAGGGTTAGGTTTAAAGTTAGGGGGTGTTACGTTTAGGGGTTAATATAATTTAATTTAGGTTGTTGCGATGTGGGGGCCAGCGGTTTAGGGGTTAATAGGTTTAGCTCATGTCGGCGATGTGGGGGGGGTGCGGTTTAGAGGTTAACAGGTTTAGTTCGTGTCAGTGACGTTTGGGAACGACGGTTTAGGGGGAATAGGTTTTTATTTTGTGTCGGCGATGTTTCAGAACGGCGGTTTAGGGGTTAATAGGTTTATTTAGTGATCTAGTTAGTGTAGGCAATGTCGGGGAACTGTGGTTTAGTAGTTAATAAGTTTAGGTAGTGTTGGCGATGTGAGGGGGGGTGCGGTTTAGAGGTTAATAGCTTTATTTAGTGGCGACAATGTTTGGGATCTGCGGTTTAGGGGTTAATATGTTTAGATTATGCTGGCAATGTTTCGGGACGGTGGTTTAGGGGTTAATAGGTTTAGTTAGTGTCGTCAACATTGGGGAACGGTGGTTTAGGGGTTAATAGCTTTATTATAGACTTAAGAGTTAGTGTCGGGGAACTGTGGTTTAGGAACAATGAAAAATTCCAAATATGAATAATGAATCCGAAAATTCAGAAACTAATGTATTCATTTTTGGAATTTTTCGGGATGTTCCAATTTGGAAATTTGGATGCATCCAAATCTCCAAATCGGACAAAATTTGTCCGAATTCCGAATTTGTCCGAAACGCACGTCTATTAAATACATATTGATATTTACTTAAGAACATACCTCTAATCAATCATATACCTTGACCAGCACTTAATTACATATAACAATACATTTCTAAAGTTAAAAATGTGCATTGTTTCTCAAAAGAAACTAGGCTTGCAAAAGCTTAATTTTCCTCTTTTACACCCAGTTGAGCATTTATTGACAGCTTCCAACAGTGACCTAGATTACAAGTGGAGCGGTATTTATAATTATATAGTAATATATGCAGGCATAGATTTATACAGATATATATACGAATATATATTTAAAAATACGAAGCATATTTTTCCCTTTGTGAAGAACATTAGAATGTTAAATACACAGTAAAACACATTATTAAATATTAAAAATAAATAAAAATGATATTTCATGTTTTGAGGTATTTGGGTGGAAAGGGCTCTAAAGTGTATATATATATGTGTGTACATGTGTATATATTGTATGTGTTTATATGAGTATATATGTATGTACAAATATACATATATAAACACATAAAATAGCACGTATATACATGTCTACATACACATTTATATCTACACACATACGCATATTTAGACAGGACTGGGTACATATCCTAAGCCACTGTTAACTCCACAGCCCTGAACACTGACAGACAGCTGCACAGTTCCCAGCAGCCCAGGCAGTTAACCCCTGAACAGCCTGTGTGACAGGCCCCCAGGGAAGCATTACAAACATTATAAATACAACACATAAAAAACCTGGAACTCGCCAGCAGATACTCAGTAATGTTTAAAAGCGAAACTGGGGGGGAAGTCTGTTACATTTGGCGCCAAAGGATCAAGCCCAGGACCATGTGAAGGTCTCCCCCTTCCTGGGACCCTAAACCTGCACCCACAAAATGCATACTTTCAAACAAACTAACTGGGAACCTCTTATTGTGACACAGGCTTTTGTAACCTCCCCTATGTAAATACAAAACACAGGAATGGACCGCATTAACAGACTGGACTGGGTACACATCCTAAGCCACTGTTAACTCCACAGC